>NW_026089624.1:20650775-20683054 GCF_024586455.1 Bactrocera neohumeralis | reverse complement strand
TTTCAAAACTCAATAATTAAGACATTTCGTGTTTTATTCTAATGTTTTCTCCTATAGAAATAAAGATAAATTAATTCGTAACAATAAAATAACTTGATTTCTTAATATACAATTCAAATCTGTGTGCGACTATCTTCTTGATTTGTTTCTGACAGCAAAACCGATAAAGTTGAATTCTGTGACACCCAAAACCGGTACAAATCCAATTATATCTGAATTCATGACACCTACTGCTTTTTTTGATCGGTTTCAATTCTGATTCCGACAACTATCAGATTCCACAACACCCCTGTATATTATGCTTTTATTAGAAGAGCAATGTGAAAAGCGGTGGCAGTCCTTGCGTGAAATATCCGCAAGGGTACGTAGGATTGGGGTCACTTCCGACAGAGCGGTGCTCATGAGCGACACTTGGCCATGGCTTAAAAACCGCATATTAATACCGTTAATATATATTTTTTCCCTTTTTTAATGTATTATAACATTTATTAATTTTTATTATTTTATAGAAATCGCTACACATCTAATATATGTATGTATATGATTTTTAATATTTGCAAAACTCGCCGCAAACGTAGCTGCTGAT
The DNA here is from genome assembly GCF_024586455.1 of Bactrocera neohumeralis. NCBI lineage: Eukaryota > Metazoa > Arthropoda > Insecta > Diptera > Tephritidae > Bactrocera > Bactrocera neohumeralis. Next base: position 20,682,468 of record NW_026089624.1, on the reverse strand, counting down.
AGATCCAGAGGAGTTACCGCCGGAGTTGTTGGGATCCATTTTAGTAAGACGGAAACCAAAGCGAACAAACGGCGACGATGACGACTGTTTTAAAGAAGCAGTTCTTTTATACAAAGAAATTTGTAAGGATCAGACTTTTCAAAAAGGAAACGAGACATTTGGCCTAATGTTGATGTAATAATAATAATATGAGCCAAGCTAAGCAGACGAAAGTCATACAGGTTCTCACCGATAATTTAATAGCCATACAAGCGGAACCAGGGGAGTAATATGTGAATGAATTTTAATTTAACCATGTCCGTCTGTCTAACGGTCTGTTCGTACGTATGCCTGTTCGTCTGAATATATTCGAGCTAGTCCTTCAGTTGTTAGATCTGAATTGTTGCAAAAGTTTTTTTCTAAATTAAAGTTAACGTTATTTTGTTTTTAACTTATTTATTATAGTTTTAAGGATTTGTTTTTGTACTTGACTTAATTGCCTTGTTCCTTTCTACCTGCATAGCAGATATACATATGAATAAATATATTCAGTTTACACAATAGCATAAGAAAATATTATTGAAATTGTACTCTTATATACACGTATACATGTACATGCACTAAATGTTTTCGAAAAAAATACCCCTTAAACGGAATGCATGCACATATGAATGCAAAACACTTCCAATACTCTCCAACTTTTCACGCCATTCTCCTTTCAGGATTCCATGCCCTGCGATGTCTGCTTCTACAAATGTATATGGACAATACCAACGCTTATGGTCATTTAGAATTAGAAAATTATCCAGAACCTTGCACGATAGCACAACGTGAAATTTAGCATATATAAATTTTTCTATCTGACAATAAGAAAAAATAGAAAACTGTATGTAGGATTACCTTCCCGTTACAATTAAAAACTCATGCTTGGAGAGGCTTTCTTAGAGGTGTCTAGGAACCTATTTCCGAGTACCAAACGAAAAAAAATTTTTTTTTTGGAATCACTCTAATATATATAGATGTGTATTTATAACCATTTACTTACATTAATATAATTACAAATCGCTCCTGTATACTAATTTTTTATTTCGGTTTTTTAAAATATTTAATAGTATTAGGTTGTCAAATATCTTTCTTCCACTTTTTTGCTCTTTATTCAATGCCTTATAAAAAGTGTTATTGTGATCGGATTTAGTTCAAATATGCGCCGTTTCGTTCGATAATCTATTTCCATCTAGACGGCAACTTCATAATATCCCCCTCGTAGAAGCCCCCTTCTTTATTTGCGAAGAACTCGGACAGAAACTTTTCACAAGCCTCTTTTGAGTTTAACTTTACACCAACAAGGGCATTCGCCATGGACAGGAACAGGTGGTAATCACTTGACACTATGTCCGAGCTATGTGGCGAATGTGATAAAACCTCCCATACGAGCTTCCGTGGCTTCTGAAGAGTCAGCTACGAAGTGTGGTCTGGCGTAGTCCTGGTGGAACACTACAGCCTGCTTCAAGTGGTCCAGTTGTTCGCAGTAGATCGCAAAATTACGCGTCTGGCCATATGGGAGCAGCTTATAGTGAATGATTCCCTTCCAATCCCACCAAACACACAACAAAACCTTCCCGGCTTTCGCTTGATTTTGTCGTATGTGATCCATTTTTCGTCGCCAGTCACCATCCGCTTCAAAAATGGGTCGAGTTCGTTCCGTTTCAGCAGCATATCGCAGGCGTTGATTCAGTACAGAAGGCTTTTTTGCGTCAAATCATGCTTTCTGCAGATGGTTTAAAATGGTTTGGTGACTAACGTCCATCTTCTGTGCGTTGTCGTGAGATTCCACGTAACGGTCTAACTCGATGTTTTCCATGATTTGATCGGTAGTCGTCGTCACAGGTCTTCCGCCGGCAAGCCAGCCAGTCCATGTTGTCGTTTTCACCCGCTAAGAAAAACTTAAAATAGCGCGAATTTCGGCGTAAGTGAACTCCATGCTTACACGTCTATAACTGTTGAACGCAATATCCAAATCAAGCGTAGCGTCGTTTTTAGGTGATGTCAAGACCTTTCAAAGATGTATAATATTGCCAGGTACGAGCTCTGTAGCGTTTTATACATAGCCGCGAAAGGCAAAAAGGCGGAGGGAAGATATTTGACAACCTAAATTACAGTTAACATAAAAAGCTTGCCCTCGTCATTATTTATTTTAAAACGTTCATTCGGAAGTAGCCATTTTAATTTCCATCTTTATTTGCGGCGCCGTTTGCGCCTTCTTAACAGCATCATTCGTTAAGGGCGAAGAATATTTAAAAAAAACAACAAATCTTGGAATAAATTTTTTAATGGCATTTCCTCTCACAAAATTAAAAATCAAATCAGCTGGCTTCTATTCCTGTGCGAAGTACAACTGAGGCTATGTTTCACATGCAATGTTTGTCTGTGCAGTGCAGAATGAAACAGCATCACACAATTTTATTGCCGTTCGAAACGCTCTCTGCACGAAATTTTTTGTAATTATGAATGCTTTAAAATATTGTATTATGAATTATATTTAGTGCTTTACGTGATATGAAGACAATCAACTGAATGTTTTAAGGGTCTATAACAGTAACGATATTCACTGTAATCGGATGTTGGTGCCATAGCCACAAACGGTTAATATTTTCATTCGCCGTTTTTGTTTTTATTTCGAAAGTGCCAAACAAAGCAAATAAAATGAGCGGTGACGAAGAAATTGATAGAATATATGTCAGTATTAATAAAACATTGAAAAATATACAAAATGAAACACAAAAATATGAAAAAACCGAAAATAGCTGTTTATTTAGCGGAAAGCCAAAATTCTATTGATAGATATAGTTAAGGTTATAGCCATGGCTTTATGGTAGCGCACCACTAATTTAAAATAATCCTGCCCATAAAGTTGGTTAGATCTGGTTAGGAACATTATTAAAAAACTAAATTATATAAAAAAGTAATTAGCCTTATCAAATAAAAAGAGTCACATGGTCAACTAAATATTAAAGATAAATGTAAAAGGTGTGTTCCAAAGTATACAAGCAAATCAATTTATTTTATTCAAAGTAGTCTCCTCCTGCTTCAATACAGCTTTTTGCATGGTCCAAATGTCGAACGAGTGTTCTAGCTCGTTTACCAGTATGGCCGCCAGTATGCCGGTGCAAGCCTTTTGAATGGCCTCTACGTCTGCATAACGCTTTCCATTCATAAGCAGAAGTATCTTTCCGAAAAGGAAGAAGTCGCGCCGTTCCATATCAGGTGAATACGGGGAGTGGTTAATGGTTAAAATGTGATTTTTGGTCAAATAATCGGTCACAACCGTCTATCGATGAGACGGCGAATTATCGTGCAACAAACGCCAACTTTTATCTTCGCGATATTCGGACAGAACACGTCGAATACGGCGCACCAAACGCTTCAAAACTACAAAGGTAGAATACCGCATTAACGTTTTGACCGGGTGGAACAAATTCTTTGTGGACAATACTTTTGGAATCATAAAAACAAATCAGCATTGTCTTCATTTTTGACTTCTCCATGCGCGATTTTTTGGGTTTCGGCTCGTCCGGTGCTCTCCATTCAGCACTCTGGCGTTTCGTTTCGGGATCATATTGGAAACACCACGTTTCTTCACCAGTCACAATATTGCCAAGGAAGTTTTAGGTCTTTCTGACCTCTTTCATGATGTCCTTCGAATATTGGATTCTGAGCAATTTGCTCGTCAGTCAATTTGTGCGGAACAAACAGTGCACACATCTTTCGTAAGCCCAAACGTTCGGTCAAAATGCGATAAATCAATGTTTTTAAGATGTTCCACATGTTGATCGTCATTTATGTCCTCACGACCACTTTGAAAACGTTAAAACCACTTGTGCACTTTGCTACGGGATTGGCAATCATCGCCATAAACTTGTTTCATCAATTGAAACGTTTCGGTAAAGGTTTTACCAATTTTAAAACAAAATTTAATGTTGGCTCTTTATTCAAAGCTCATTTTCGCACCAATAACACAAACATGCTGACACTTAAACCGCAATAACTTCACATCCAATCTAAGAAATAATCACTGTACAATCGACAAAGATAGCAGATTCTAACGCACCAGTTGACATAAAGATAGATAGGCGATAGATTCAGAAAGTCCTGTTTACTTTGGAAAACTCCTTGTACTAAATACCAACGCATTTTTGATCTATAAGTTGTCTCCGATTCGCCATTTCTTTACTTGCTACTTTTGCGCGCTGCTGTCTTGTCAAAAAAATTATATGTTAAAACAACAAAAAAGTTATCGAGATGAGTTTGTACAAGAGAGTAAGTGGTGTAACCGATTTGCACATTTTAGATTAGGTTTTCTGTGAATTTAAAAGCATAAAACCCTAAGTACCGTTTTCTCAACGCCTGGTTAGAAGCCATCTGTCAGTTAGGTTTTGGTTAACTAAATCAATACTTCTTTATTCGTCTGCGATTCGTTAAAGAATCTTTTTTTAACCAGAACTTAGCTGACAGATAGCTGCTAACCAAACATTGGGAAAAGGGCCCTAAAATCAATTATTATAAGTAGTTTATAGAAACTAAATAAAAATGTTAAAATTTTAATACAATACAAAAATACAAAAATTATATTTCAAATCATAAGCATTTGTCTCCATGTTTGCAGGAATATTTTGAATACTTCGTTTCCTCAAAAAAAAAAAAAATTAACAATAATAAAAACACGCCTCACATCAATATCAATACAATATTACAAAATAAAGTCGATAGTACTGATGTAAAAATTGCGGGACGGAGCGTTTGCGGCGGGAGGTTCCTATAAATAGTTCGTCGGAGGCCGCGGTTCTCCTTATAGTATTTTGAGCGCGATCGGACGCGTTTATTATGGGAACTCTTTAGCGAGGAATATTTAAACGGAAACGATGAAGTATATGCGTACTATTTCAAACTGATCCTTCCTCAAAAATAATACAATTGCTAAATATTTGGAATAGTAGAATAGAACTGCAACCAAATACACAGTGCAATGGATTATAACTGGCTCAGTAATCAGTCGATAAATATTATACCACGTGCATCCCAAAAGACTGATGTCATAACCTTGAATTCGCCTTTCCGCACTTGAAGACTGGTTCATTATGTGCAGTCCACTATAATGTCTGTCGATTGGACTCCAGTGTGAAATGATGGAGGCGTATTTCTATTTTCACACACCGACGCAAAAATTCAGTTTTATCACGATTAAAGAGCACTCAAAGACTCCTTAGAGTCAGCAATTTGTTTTGTTAGATTATAAACTTATGAGGCACTCCCACTTTGCACAGAGTTTCAAAGCCCTCTTAGGACGTTCACTGCTTTAATTGTCCTCAGTGCTCATTTCGCCTCTTTCCAACTTAGCAAATCTCTTTTCAACGGTTGATTTTCTTGGTGCAGAGCCCAAATACAACAGTATTTTCTCCCAAAAAGCAATGCTTTATTAACACACGAAATGCTTTTATGATCCATATTTATGTAAATTCTCAACATGATCCGAGATTTCGGAGATACCGCTTTGAAAAGCTGCGCACTTGAAGTCAGTCATATAGTCACTTAAAACTGTAGACGCGTTCTTTTCGAAGCTTTGTTTTCAAAGTTAGATAATCTTGAACATAGGATTATTTTTGTTCAATTAAAACTATAAAAAAATGCGATTTTCACGAAAATTTACTTTTTTTTGTAAAAACGTCTGCCAAAAATACAATACTCACTTTTTTTTGTTTTTTCTTCCTTCAATACCTAGTTTATGATTGTAACTGTGCACATATTTTTCCTTTTTACTTCAGACGATCCTGTAAGAAGTTCTGCTGTCAACGCGGATACGTCTTTTTTTTTTTTTTTTAAACAAAAATTGACGGAAGGTTGAATAAAATATTTAATTTTTAGTTAAATAAAAAATTGAAAATAGGCCGAAATGATTTTGCTCTGAAGAAAATCCATGAAAGCATTATTTTTAAATAGTTTTAAAATAAAAGGTGTAAATATTTGTTTTTGAAGTAATGTTGAATGTAGTAAATGGAAAATTGATAATAAAAATAACCCATTGGATATTAATTAAAATCACTATCAGAACTTCAATATCATTGAAAAATTCTCGCCGCATTAAATCCGAAAAAAATACATGAAAAAAAGAAAATACATATCTTTTAAAGTGAAGTTTATTTTTTAAAACTACATACAAAAATTAAATTCTTTCCATTTACTCTTTTTAGTTTCTAATGTTGGACAAAAAATTTTAATTTTGTTTTTTCGAAATCAATCTTTTGATGTTCGAGGGCTGTCAAATCAAGTATTTTATTCTTCCCAGGAGTCCAATATTAAAACATTTCCTTTTCATCCCCATTTTGGTGTTCTTTTCTCATACATTTCCAAATAACCCTTAGGTTTTCGTAGCTGGCTCCTTTTCTAATAAAACAAATTATTGTAGGAATTTAAACAACAAATAATACATGAACTTTTGTTCGTTGCGTTTTTGCTGGTTTTGACCAAATTCGTCCTTTTTAAACCAACAAGCTTTCATCATTCTCCTTTTCCAAAAATTTGGTGGCAGTTTGTAATACTTTTGCAAAATAATCGTGCCTTTTAAATTTTCATGATAACGAACGGTTTTTATAGAGACCCCTGTAAACGCTTCTGGAGTTCTCAATGCTGAAAAAAATTTGAAACCCATTCAAAAGGAATACAAAATTAAAAAAATTAAATGCAATTAACGACACCATCAAATTTTACTTATAGAGAGTATTGTATAGTATATACATATTTTCTATACCATTAGCTCTTGGAAATGGAACAAAATCTTACGAAATAAAAAACTTTTTATCGAGTATAAAATGATGAAATTTTTACCTAAAACTTAGTGAATTGAATTTTGTGGCCACAACAATTTTACGTGAAACCATTCAAATTTTGTTTGCCTGCAAAGTTCAACTTGTTACAACCGCACATTCTGCAATAAAGCTAACGGTAAATATCGTTACTATTTTTTTTCACCAGGTACAAATCTTGAATTTTGAACTTTTGAAAAAATATTTAAAGAACAATATAAACGTATATTCCCATTTTTCGGATATCCAATGGTTTTGAGTCCGAACGATTTTTTTACTCAAAATTTACCATCATCCAAACGTGTTCTCAATGTGAAAATTTCGTGAAATAAAAACGCTAAATTTATGTACAGGTAAATGTATGATAAAAACCCAAAAATTTCAAAAAAGGAATACCAAATTAAAAATTGAACTTTTCACAACAATTTTGAGTCTATGTACAAAAGTTACACAATTTGTTACAACCACATCTTTGCCTTATCACTTTTTTCTTAGGACACCTTGTTTTACCAGAAGTCGAAATAAACCATTTTTAACACTTAAAAATTTAACCGCGTTCTTCCCATTTCTCTTCCCGAACTCATATAAGCCGGAAATTATTTTTCTTTCCATTTTTGTTAATTATCTTCTCTATCCAATGGTTTTCGTCCTGAATAATTTTTTGCTTTCACGATTTATTTACTGATCATCCAAGTGGCCGTTCATATCACTAGAATACGTCGTTTTTTCACTTCCTCTCTATGTGAAAATATTACGAATATTCGTGTGTATACAAGAATGTAAAATGTATGTAAGGTATGTATGATTTAACTATAGCTGCTTAATTAAAGAATTACCGAATGTGTTTTAACATAGTACACTGTGCGCTAACAGGAAATTCACTATATTTCATTCATTGCATATACACATACAAATATAACTTAACCTATGAATTCAGCAAGTTGTCTTTTATTTTAACACAAACTTGCACAGACGATTTTTGCATTTGACTAGTTTAAACTTCCATCAATTTAGTTAAATAGTTTTTTCTTTGGATTTGTTGTATACCTTATTATTTATTATTATTCGAATGCCTTCATCCAGCGGCAAATGTATGTATTTGTTTTAATTTCGCTTTTTATATCATGTCCTATGTTAAGTTTTTTAAATATATATGTATTTTTTTGTTTTGAATTTGTTGTACATCTTATAAGCTATTATTATTCGAATGCCTTCATTCTATATATATTTGTTTTAATTTCGCTTTTTGAACATGTCCTATGTAAGATTCTTTAAATATGTTGCATTTCTCTAATTTTATTTATTAAGTTGTTAATACTACTCCTGTTTTTATGATTCATATGAATCATTTTTAGATAGTTTTGCATTACGACTACATATATGTATGTACCTATGTATGTGTGTTCAATAAAAACTTTTCTGTATAAATACATATTGTAAGCTTGCTTATAAATTTGCTTATATATATGTTTTAGAAGAAGCCAATTATTTATTAAGTATATATGTATGTATGTATCTATTTGTATAAAAGAAAAATCGCATCCACTGCCCTTTGGTTTACAATTACGTTTTCATATACATATGTAAACTTACAATTTAGAAGCATTGTCTGCACCTATGTATATACAATGTATATATCAATTTCAATACACATATGTATGTACCAAAGTATCCGCTTATAAAAATTTGCAGCATACTATAAAAATTTCGCTTTTAAGAATTATCCTGCTTGTTTCGCCGTAGAACTGCACTTGTCATGTTGTTGTAACTGCTTTGTAAGTTTCTTCTTCTTTCTTCAGTAAGCCTTGTCAACCCTATTCGACTTCAGCCTGACGTAATAATGCTTTCCAAGCAACTCTGCTAAGAGCGCGCCTTGCATGTACATATAGTTATTTATTATCTCCTAATGCGTGCTAAAACCATAAAAAATGTGGAAATACATAATGAATTTCTTACAACAAATATTATGTTATATCTAACAAACAAGAAAAAATGCTAACGTTGGCTGCACCGGAGCTATAATACCTTTCAAAGGTGCATTTCTGATAGCATAAAAGAGCACATGAAGATCTCTATCCTGATTCTGATCGGTAAGTTTGTATGGCAGCAATATGCTGTAGTACTTTGGTCTGAAGAAATTCTTCGAACGTATCATTGCATTTGACAATAATCCATTCCAATCTCGTCAAATTCAAAAATTTTCCGTACAACGACTGAATAAATTTTACAAGGTCTTCGACGTTTCCACTGGATGTTGCAATCTTCGTGGCAAAGTAAATCTAGGGTAGATTCATGGCATAGCTAGTATTATGTCAAAGGATGAAGAATTATTCTGGAACCTTGGTTGTACTTGGAGGAAAATATACTCAGCAAGAGGCATAGTGAATGCCTCCAGCATTTTCCTTTGAACAGAAATTATTAGCATACTTAATTCCAATTCTTGTTCGGCGTATATATAGAGCGCCAAGGATGACATATTTCGAATCGAAAAAGTTATGAGCTTCGTAATATTGTAAGCGAAATAATAAACATAGTGTAACAGTTTTCTGCAATACGACTAATGAGTGCTTTCCATATTATATCAATCGACGCTACTGAAGTTAACCCACAGACTGATACTACACTTAGTGGCGCTTTCACGTCAAAAATTTGTCGACACTCGACACACTGGGAAATGAAACGCTATCAGCGAAGTTTCAGCTTTAACAATGACAAAACTGAGGCCCTTTCAACAGATTAGTCGTCCGTCAGCGGAGACATAAAATGTCTTGTCACTCCCACGAGGTAATTCTTTATCCAGTGGTTCCATGAAAGAATATTGAGTTCAGATTAGGTGAGTTTTAGTGGATGAAAGTTCCTCACTGCGGCTTTCGATTCTTCCCTTAATTCTTCTTACCATAAAAACAAAAATTCAACTGTTGATCAGCAGAAACACCTAAATGTTAATATCGAATGTCCTATAATTATTTGACTGATACTAAAAATTCTGCGTTAATCCATAAAATTGAAGTTTCAGTAGAGTTTTTAATTGAAGATATGTTATTTTTTTATTTTAATAAAAAAACAATAAGAAAGGGCTAAGGAACACATTTTTCCTTGCAACTTGCAAGGCGATGATTAAAGATCAAAGGAATATATCAATCGATTTTATCTATTTTCCCTACTAGATACTGTTAACATTCAAATTTACCATCTCAAAAATTAAATTAATATCACGGACTGATATTTTTCAGAAAAAGTTATAGGCAATGGTTTTCTCATAGTCGAATAGGCTCGAGATACCGTAAATGTATAATTTATCATTCATTTAGTTTCGAAATGTCCTTTATTTTTAGTAGTTTTTAATAAAACTGTTATAGTGGGAATGAGCAGAGTTATCATCCGATTTTGCCTATTTTCAGACATAGATGTAATATGTCTTATGATTATTTGACTAAAACTGAAAACTATCCATAAAATTGAAGTTTCAATGGAGTGTTTAATTGAAGATATGTTATTTTTTTTTAATTTAATAAAAAAACAAGTAAAAGGGCTAAGTTCGGGTGTAACTGAACATTTTTATACTCTTGCAACTTCCAAGAATCACATTCGGCGATGATTAAAGATAGGAATATATCAATCGATTTTTATCTATTTTAGCCAATACTAGATACTGTTAACATGGCAGTCAACATTCAAACATACTATATCTCTCAGAAATTAAATCACACACGGACCGATATTTTCAGAAAAAGTTAATTATAGGCACTGGTTTTCTCATATTCGGTCGAATAGGCCTCGAGATACCATATCAAATATAAAATTTAATGTGTCTCATTCATTTAGTTATTGATTTACTTTATTTTTAGTCGTTTTTAATAAAATTGTTATAGAGGGAGTGAGAAGGGTTATCATCCGATTTTGCCTATTTTCACACTATCGTAAAGATGGTAAAGAATTGTACTATGTAAATTTGGGTGATACAGCTTTACGGCCCATTTTTAAATGAAAGAGGTGCCCTTCTTTTATGTGATTTGTTGTGTCAAATTTGAGTTCTTTATCTTAATTTACGGCTTACCTATAGCTATGTATATCTCTTCGATTAATGATGTTTTTGTAATCCGTTTACGTCCACCTACAATACCAAAGTTCTTATGGTGCCAAGGAACATGTGTACCATGTTCATCAAGATATCTTCATTTTTACTCAAGTAACAACTTGTACGGACAGACGGCCCGCAGACACACAAACACTCCGATTTCAACTCGTCTCGTCATTCTGATCATTTATATATACATAGCCCTATATTTATCTCGATTAGTTTTAGGTGAAACATACAAGATAAAAAAACTATTAGACTCTGTTGTAACATGTTGCAAAAGTAAAATTGGTTTCTACGTCCAACATATATTTCACTATTGCAAATATGTGGAATTCTCTGCTAAAAAGCGACATAAACGACTTAATCTGCCAATAACTACCATTAACTACCATACTATACATTACACCTAACACACTAACATGATCTTCAGATCAGATCTTCAGATCTTCCAAATCTTCATTCAAATAATCCACTTAGGGCCAAATTCAGATTCATTAGTTAACCAATACCAACGGCTTAACTAACTACTTTTTATTAGCAATGCTTATTTAACTATTCGTTAAACCCCCAATGTCTGTTGGTTACCTAATAGTCAAATAACAGCTGATGTTGTGAGAGTATAATTGACAATTGCTTTAATTTAATTTTTGAAATGTCTAGCGAATATAATATTGAGTCTGATATATATATACATATATATAATTATAGATCGTCGCCAAAAAAATAGTAATCGTCCAAACTTTTTTCTCTTTGGCGTATCACAAGCCACAGTATCAAGAGTTGTCGGAGTAGTATCACATCATAATGCACTTCTGCGAAATGAATATATTCATTTTCCGGAAAATAGGAATGAGCAGAATGCTGTTAGTTAACCAATAGTTAACATTTTAGTTTACAGTTAACTAATAACTCTGAATTCGTCCCTTAATCGCTCATATTTTTGTTGCTCACACAAATCGGTATACCTGTTCCCATGCTGTTTTCATTATCGCTTAACTTGCGGTTTCGTAGTGAATATAATTGCCCGCGTTGCGCCCTTTCCTGTATCATCGAATCATCGAAGCCACTTATGCTTTCGAGTTTCTGCACATGTTTTACATCAACGCCATTGTTTACAACATTATCCAAAGCGTGGCCAGCATTTTCAGCATTCGTCTTAATTATGAGTTGCGACGAGGCTAGCTTTTGATGTTGCTGCTGTTGATTTGGACTTAGTGACTGCTTCGACTCCATATACAACATATATTTTGGCATCAATTTATATTCAACACAAATACCCTTACTACTCGTTATCTCCGCGATTGTTTGTTGGTCAGCAGATTCTAGCACACCATGTGCAGATATAATGGTTTCGTCATCAACGTCGTGCATGTTACGCTCAGCAATTGGTGAATAATCACTTCCTTGATTACATTTTACCGAGTTTTTCGACAGTGGTTGGCTATAATCAGTGTCCATATCTGAATTATGCGCCAGCTGAAATTGTTGATCGTATGATATTACAGTTTTTTCTACCAAATTTTGTATTTTCTCATTGACGTTAAAAATACAGCATCCAACAGTGTCTTTTTCATTGTGCTCAGCTATCTCCGAGTTACAACTACTTATGAGTATTTCACCTGAATCGTCATTTTCAAGGACGAATTCGGTTAGTACTTTGTTCACGATCGCATTACCATTGACGTTTTCATTTCCACTTCTTTCGACTTCTTTAGCGTAATGGATTTCGGCAGCACTGATTCTGAAGTTGTTAGCATTTCCTTCTTGTCTGCTATCATCACAACTCCTAACAGCAACTGCTAGGTGCTTTGCCAGATTACTGCAATCTGAATCGCCACCCGAAGATAAAAGAAACTGATCCATACTACTACTATTTATTGAATGTTCGACTAGGTCCGTTGTCATGAATTGCGTTGCATTCCGAAAATCGGAATCCTCCTCGATGATATTACTTTGAACAATATTGATGCCATTTCTTTCAGAGTAGCTCTCTTCGGTGTCAATATGCCTTAAGAAATTTTCAGATTTAAAGCTCAATCGTTTCTTACCGAAATCTTTGATATTTTTGTCAAAACTATTTCGAGTTTCCCTAGCTAAAATTTGACTGTTTTGCACATTGTTGTTACGTTCTCTATAAGCGTATTTCGGTTTAAAGCCAATAATTTTATTTTCATCTGCTTGGCTCTTCGACTTCCAATTTGACAGGGACTCATTTAGTGCATCATTACGTACTAAAGCATTACTGAAATTGGTCTCTAAAACAACGGTGTTGTTTTCCGATTCAATGCCGCACATATCTTCGACAACAATAGCTGTTGTAGTTCCATTTGTTATGCATGGTTTACTTTGAGTCCTAAGATTAGTCAAAGTCTTATTGGTCAAAAGAATTTCAGCGGAACGTACTACTGATACCGCAGAGTTAAAGGACGGAACTGAAGTGGATATTCTACCTGTCCTTGCATGCATACGCTCATAACGTTTGTAACGCAAGTCGTGTGAATGTTGCAATGATGACATATCGCTTATGTATGTGTTTTTGTTAAATATTTGCTGGTGGCTTCTGTTTTTACATTTCTTCAGCTGCTGTTTTGTTTCCTTTGGCTGTTTCTGCTGTAGTGGCTGACTTTTTTTCCCTTGCTGTCGATGATGTCGTTGCTGTTCTTCTTTGATTATCTTCTCTGTATGGTGTCACAACATATCGTGATTAGCTGGATTATTATCGTGTTCGCCTTCTAGGTCGAAATCATCATGGCTCAAGTCCAAATCCATATCAGCATCATCATCCAAATCTAATGAATGCTGGTTGCTCGGCGAAAGCGACTGATGATGTTGATGTAAATGCTGATATTGTTGGTAATGATGGTTGCGGTGATTATTATTGCTATTATTATTACTTAAGCGATTGTTTCCGTTGCCACTGCTACAATGACGATGCATGCCTAAACCTATTGAATCATCATCGCGCCATTTATCCATAGAACGACGACGTGCATTCATAAAGAAATTCCCTACCGTGGTCGGTTCTAATCCCAATTGACGAGCAATTGTTACTTGCATCTCTTTCGAAGGCCTCTTTGTTTCCTGGAATAAATTCACAATAACACAAAGAATTGTATATTCAACATTAAAAGCCCAACAATCCATATGTATGTTAAAAGTGTAAACTCACTTTAAATATTGCTTGAAGTGTTCGTCTCTGCAGATCAGTGAATACCAGTCGCGGCTTCTTTGGTTGGGGCATATGCTCTATATGAGGCTCTTCTTTACGACGGCACACCCCATTTCCGCTTACATTACCTGTAATGTTAAAGGCAAAGTTGATAAACAAATTAAGAAATACGGATGGCTCATTTGTATTTACCACAATTGGATATATTTGAAACAACAACGTTGTTAGTACCAACACTAGTTGAATTGCTCACTAGGCCGCTATTGTTGCTGGTGTTACTGCGTTGGGGTATCTGTGCTGCTGCCATCCGTAGGGCTGACATTCGTTGAAACTCTGGTTCTTGTAACCATTTGAACATACGTCGGAAAGTCTCGCGGCCAGACTTGAGTTTTGACCAAGGCTTGGGGTTACGCAGGAGATCGGAAAGTGTACCTTGCGAACGACAAAGCACGCGCTGTGCAAATATTGCCTGCGGAATACTATATCGTTTCAATTCAGCAGATATACGCTGGGCCAGCTCTTTAGTATTGATTTCCTCCATATCGGCACTGCTGGTGAGAGCACCACTTCCTCCACTTCCAATGCCAGCACCGCCACTTGCTCCCCCACTGCTACTACAGGTACTGCCACCGCCACCTGTTGTATTGCAACCACTAGATCCACTCGAACTGTTACTACCATTATTAATAGTTGTTACATGTTGGATATTAAGTTGTAAGTGCTGTTGTTTTTGATCACTTTGAGAATGCTGTTGAGAAAGTTGGCGCTGCGGCTGTCCCATATTGCACAAAGTATTGTTGTTGCTAAGCAAATTTTGTCCACCCATTACATTGGAGAGACGCAAGCTACTGCTGCTAACATTTAAGTTGCAGTCGCTGGTTACAGGATGTGACTGTTTGCCAATGTGGTGCTGTTGTGATGTTACAGTGACTAAATGCTGCTGTTGTGAATGGGCATGACCCACGGGTTGATGGATGGTGAGAAGAGTTGTAGCTGTTCCCATCATATCGTTTGGCGGAGGCGATGGTGTAAGCGATACTGCAACAGCATCTTGTTCCAGGCGTGAAATGTCAGGGATATCTCTACTGCCTAGCGAAGCAGCGGATAAAGTTGCCATTGCTCCATTTATGGGCGGCAATGTTACGACAGGTTGATTGATCATACTACAGCTTCCAGGAGAATTTAACGATACTGAACCAGCTGATACCGAATGTGGACTCAAAATAGGGCTGTGCTGTAATTGCAAATGGGAACTTCGTTCTCCGGATGTGGAGGGGGACGATGGTGTTGAAGTCACCAAGAGATCACGCTGATGTATACTGTATGGTGATTCGTAACCCGTTACAACAACATTTTCCCCAACCACCGTTCCATTACTAATAGTTACAGGTTGGGAAAGACATATAACATGCTTTCGTGAATTAGACTGGTTAATATGAAGAGATGTTGTCCCAGTAGTAAGATTGGTGTTACCGCAGACATTGTTAGTGATAATACCATCGGTAGTTGTTTTACAGGTAGACGATAGCGTAGGAGAGTGCAATTCAGTAGAATGGCTATATGCAGATTGTGGAGAGAGGGCACCACATGGGCTAGGCGATGCAGTATGTAATTCACACGCTACCACCATGCCCGATAAAGTATGCGATGGTGAGGTACCATAATTGTGTGGTGGTGACATTGACATACCTATTGATGGTAGCTTATCATAAGAAGAATATGGCGATTGTACTCCACTAAGGCTGCTTAAACTAAGACCACCCAGACTGCCCTGATGCGGCATTACCGCGAATGGCCCAACGCCACTCGATGAGGAATTACTATTACTACCAGCACCCCCTCCAACACAATTACCACCGACGCTTACACCACCGCCATTTATATGGCCACCGTAAGCAAACTTATCAGACATTGTTGATATAGGTGGTAATGGTTGCAACGGTGTCAATGTCGCATATGAAGATGTTGGGCTAAAGCTGGGCGGAGAAATGCGCTCATTCACCGATGTCAAAGTTTGATAAGAAGTCGGTTGCAGAGAGTTTTCATCTACAGCACCTATCTCTGGACTAAGCATATGAGAAGTCGAGTCACGGGAATCTTCATGTTGTTGCACAATTACTGTCAAAGCTTCATGATGTGATGCTTGGTGATCACTTGTCTGTGGTGCAGAAATCGTATTGCTATAGTTGTTATTTGATACGCCAACCTGATGAACATGATGTGACTGCTGACATTCATGTAAACTATCATGGGAATTCCGCGACATCGAATTGCTGCCATTTCTACTACCTCCAGCGCTCACATAGTGATGGTGCAACAATTGCTGTTGGTGTAATTGAACATGTTGGTGGTGATGTTGATTTAATGTCACCTCCACTGCGTCCGTTGAAAGATCATCGATTCCACCCACACCGACGTCAACATCAATGTGAGATACATCTAGGGTTCTACGGTCGCTACAATGATTTTCATCTCTTTGCTTACCAATCTTCTTACTGCCTTCGTCATGCTCCTCTATTACAACCACTTTGTCCTCCTGTTTGATATCAATAATGTTTGTTACAGTGCCAGAGTTTGGCGAAGAACAAACTGACAATTCATCAAGAGTAACATCGGAGCCTACAAAGTTCACAGGGCTACCATCACGTAAATGATCTTTTTGATTTTGCTGGGTGTGATGCTGACCTTGGAGATTTTGATGTCCATTTGCAATTTGTAACAGCTGTTGATGATGCGGTGTCACAAGCTGATGATGCTGTTGGTGTTGATATAAATGGTGATGATGATTGACTAAATGCTGCCTATTCAACTGTTGCTCATGCTGACTTTGAGCAGAAACTGTTGTTGACGTTTGAAATGTCGAATGCACTGGACTATGACTAAGGCCATCAATAATTGTGCGTACCATTACGACCGGGCCAGCACCTTCTACGTCTGTGATGGTCCCATCGCTGGTTGTTACCACTGTATGTGCAACCACATTATGATCGTCTATGATGACATTGTGGGCAGAGAGAGCTGAAGTCGGTGAAGATGATGGCGTGCGATGCCCATCTACTAGCGCTGAATTTTGCGACAATGATGCGTGATCTACGCTCACGCCAACATCGGACACACGCCGTGCAGACGCTGAAGATGCATTGGAGATTATCAAACCGCTCTCGTCGACTAGCTGACTGGTGAGTGACTGCTGATCGATAATATCGCTTATCGACGCCATGCTTATCTTGATAATCGAATTGCGTAAGTTTTTCATTTATGAATCTCATAAGCAACGTTTCAATAACCTATTCATTGGACACACAAACTGTATGATATCAGCTGCTATCAACATCCGATAAAACATTGCATAGTTTTAAGCATATCTGAAAGAAAAATTCAATTAAAGTATGGGGTACACAGAGTGTAACAGCCAAAAATAGGTAATTTTGTTATATAATGCAAAACACTGTATATGTATTGTGTGGTTTTGATTGGTAAAAATGTTTCAAAGAGGGTCGAGAACGCGTTGACGACGAACCACGTACAGGACGACCATCAACATCAACTGATAATCAACACGTCAATAAAATGAAGAAATTGCTACTTGAAAATCGACGAATAACAAATAAATGGGCCGAATATCCTGGAAAATTTGTACCGAATTCGAAGAACCACTGGAAAGGAAGATAAAAATAAAAGTTATGTTAACAGTTTTCTTCGATTATCGAGATGTAGTGCACTCCGAATTCCGTCCGACCGGCAAAACTGTCGGAATACCATTGTAGTATTATACGTCGTTTGCGTGAAGCTATTCGTAAAAAGAGGCCGAAATTGTGGGCCAACAGCTCTTGGTTTTTGCACCACGATAATGCACCGTCACATACTACTGTATTGATTGTTCTTGAGTTTTTCGACTAATTTTTAATCAATATCGTGCCGCAACCACCGTAATCGCCTGATTTAGCTCCATGTAACTTCTGGCTATTCCGCAAAGTCAAACCACCACTCCGGGGAAACCGTTTTGAGTCAATTGAAGACATTAAGCGCGAATCGCTACGTGCATTGAAGAATACTTTTTTTTTTAATTTTTGACATTTTTTATTCAAAAATGTTTTTCATTATATCATTGAACTCATTTGCGCTTTCTCTACTATTGAAACGACACCACTTCAACCTTTAATGGTTACAATTATCACTCATAAGTGCCCGTTTTACTAAATAAAGTACACCTTCAAAAATTAACTTGAATGGATTTTTGGTCAATAAGTTTTGTTGTTCGACAAGTGAGGGTGTTGCTACTAGCCCAAATTTTGTTTTGTTGGTACAATCTTCATATGATTCTTTTTAATTTGTCAATTCATTCTTTGTTTACAAGCCATTTAGTGTCGCCGTGTCACAGTATTTTATTGCAATGGAAAAATTTGAATATTGTGCATTGATAAAATTCTTATTTTTGGAAGGTGTAGCACCAAAAGAAATTCACGAACGAATGTTAAAAGTGTATAATTATTGTTCACCTACAATTAGAACAGTAGAAAAATGGGTTGTTGAACTTAAACGTGGTCGTACAAGCCTTGAAGACGATCCACTTGAAGGACGTTCAAAACGCACATCAACACCAGAAATCATAGCCAAAATACACAATATGATTTTGGAAGATCGTCGATTGACTGAAAGAAATTTAGTAGAAGTTCTACAAAAAAAAAAAAAGCTGTGTGCACAGTGGGTGCTGCATTCAGCAATATTTGGAGCGTTTCAAAAGTGGATTTTGTGCGACGATTTATCACTATGGATGAGACTTGGGTCTATCACCATGATCCTGAATCAAAATAAGAACCTAAAGAGTGGTGTGAACCTGGTTGTTCGGCTTCGAACCGAATTCGTGTCCGGAAATAGGCCAAGAAAGTTATGGCATCAGCTTTTTGGGATGGGCGAAGAATTTTGTTTGTGGATTACTTGCAAACTGGTAAAACAATTAATTCTGAATATTATCGCATACTTATGGACCAGTTGAAGGAAAAAGTCGTGAACAAAGACTCGGTTTGCAGGAGAAAAAATTATTTTTCATCAAGAAAATACACAAGAGCATTTTGACAATTGGTAAAATCCATGAATCAAAGTTCGAATTGTTGTAGCATCCACTGTATTCACTAGATTTGGCCCCCAGCGACTTCCACTTGTTTCCAGAACTCAAAAAAGTTATGGGTGGCAAGCGTTTTTCATCAAATGAAGAGGTCATAACGGCTGTTAAAGCGTATTTTGCAGACCTTTCGGATTCTCACTTGGGTCTAAAAAAGTGAAAACACGATGGGATCCACAAACTTAAGGATCGTTGGAGCATACTGAATAATAAAGTGTATTTTGAATCATAAAATTGTGTTTTACTTATTAAACGACAAAGCTTATTGAACCTTTTGTCGCATATGCGGAGAAACATCGTTCGCCATCCGTAGATGACACGGGGTAGTATGAAAATAAAGTCAGCTCCATTGGAGAAAGTTTTTTCTCGTATGAACCTGTGGCTTCTCTACCTTGGGGCAAAATATCATTTAATTCTTTAAGCGGTTTATATCTGAGGGATTGCCGGCCGAGCTATTTAAACACGGCGGTGAAGAACTGATAATGAGCATGCATCAGCTTCTTTGTAGAATATGGTGGAACAAAAGCATGCCCAACGAATGGAATTTAAGTGTGTTCTGCCCACTCCGCAAAAAGGGAGACCCCACAATCAGCGCCAACTAATTTATTCTACAAAATCTACAACGTCCCCCTCAAAGTAATACCCTTGGCCCCAATACAGTTATGCCAACGTTTTATCCAATCCTCGAAACAGCTGTAAAAGTCAAATTCCGGAATAGCCTTCAATGCGCGTAGCGATTCACGTTCAATGTCTTCAATTGACTCAAAACGGTTTCCCCGGACCGTTCGTTTGACTTAAATCAGGCGATTACGGTGGTTGCGGCACGATAATGATTGAAAATTATTGGAAAAACTCAAGGACAATCAATACAGTATGTGACGGTGCATTATCGTGGTGCAAAAACCAACAGCTGTTGGCCCACAATTTCGGCCTCTTTTTACGAATAGCTTCACGCAAACGACGCATAGCACTCAAATAGTTTTCCTTGATGATAGTTTCGCCGGAGTGCAGCACACTTTGATAATCAGAGAAAATTGTCAACGTAACTTTTATTTTTATCCTGCTTTCAAGTGGTTTTGCGGATTCGATACAAATTTTCCAGGACATTCTGCCGATTTGTCGTATGTATAAGCATAGATCCAAGACTCATCGCCAGTAGTAATAATTTTCACGATATCCCGGTAGTCGGAAAACATTGTTTCACAGACATTATTGTGAATCTGTCAAAATTTAGTGATTTCGGATCCAATTGTGTTTTCACTTTGTTTAGGCCCAAATAATCTTTCAAATGGTTTTCATTGATCCTTTCGATATGCAAACGATGCCTATAAAATCTCTGTCTGTTATTCGTCGATTCTCAAGTAGAAATTCCCTTGTTTTATTGGCGTGTTGATTATCAGTTGATGTTTATGGCTGTTCTGGACGTTGTTCGTCGTCAACGTCAAACCATTTTGTACCAATCAAAAAAGCCTGCTGACGCTTTTTTCCTTGCAATTATCCCCGAACGCCTTTTTCAACATGTTGAAATTCGTCACCAGAAATTTGATTCCGCAAACCAAACTTCTTTGTTGAATAGTTTCACCCATCGTAAAAATCGGAACCTGAAATTTAAAATCCCCAAACATGGAGGCGGGTATTGTACCAATTTTATCAGTTTTTGGCCCCACGACAAAGTATTAACAGAAAAAGATAATGTCTGAGTTTCGATTATAACCGAACAAATTAACCGGTAATAAATATATTTTTACTAAGTATATGGAGAGGAAATAATGATCTGATTCTACCCATTTTTAGACATTAAGGTGTCAGGAAACCATTTTCAATAATATATCTCAAGGTGTAAATTTAATGTTTCTGTTGTAATCAATTACACTTTTAGTAGTTTTCAAGATAACAGCTTTAAGAGAGGTAATCTTGGTTACCATCTGATTTCAACTATTTTCGAAGTGTACAATTATAAAGAGGAGCTGAAGTCTGGTTTTCAGTAAGTTTGGTTGATTTAGCTTAAGGGGTTTATGGGATAGGATCCCCTATAACCTTTTACAGTTTTGTATTATATCTTAATGTGGACCTTTATAGTTTGTCGATTAATGGTATTCACGAGAACTTATAGTATTGACAGACGGCAGAGTTAATCCGGATCAACTGCCTTAATCCGGATTAATTAAAAAGTTAGTGAAGATAACTCCGTTCCTAACTCCCATTTAATCCTCAAAATTTTAGAGAGTTAGCTGAATTTCGTTGGCAATATTGCTAAAAATGGTCAATTTTAATCTAATATGAATGAAAAACAAGCAACACTGACAGTGTTTTTAAAATTTTCAATAATAAGACAAGAAGTTTTATGTTATGATGCAGTTTTAAAAATAACATGTGACGTGTAACACAATATGCTTTTGTAATAAAAAATCGTTTTGTAAACATTGGTCGGAAAACAACGGCAACGTTTATATTCTATCCATTTTCATTGAAAATATTATAAAAATGACAATCAGCAGTTTACGAGAGTTTCAAACTCGTATAGCTGTTTGTGCGCAGTTAATCCTGATTAGCGCTGCCGTCTGTCAAGGATATTATAGATTGATTTATTACAATAGTTTAAATCTCAACCGAAAGCTTCGAACATAGGATAGAAAAGAATTACAAAAACTTTGTGTATTGGGACAGGCCATGGCTAACTTACATCAGCATTGTAACCAAATGAATGGGTGAAAAAAATGGCCATTGATTGATCCTTATTTTATACAAAACCATAATATACCATACTTTTGTATTTTTGTGGTGAAAGGAGCTCGCGAAAAAACAGCTGAAAGTTCCACGTGCGGTTCTCATTAATACATATGTATGTGCACAGCACTACAAAGCACACCAAATATGCCACTTATTTCTTTGCATACAAGTATATCACCCGTGGACATAACCGGAAGGTATATGGTCGCGAAAGTTGCCCCCAGACTCACACTTTGACATCATTTTAGAATACTTGGATCAGTGAGTCACGGAGCCCGGAAAACATGTTCTATGAGAACATTCTGATCTAGATGAAAATAAATTGCTGTAAGGAGTGATGATCTTTCTCGGCTTTTTTAGGCGAAAATGTCTGCAATTAAGGTAACATTAGATGACCACTCCGAAGCGCAATCTCCTTCAGAGTGAGTATTCAGTCCGATAGTATGGCGCTTAAATCTGCTTTGAACTCGCTGATTGTAGGTTTGAGTTTAGTTTCCATTGTGGCACTCAACGACATCGAGTTTTTTAATTAATACACTAGTTTGGGTGCCTGGCCAAATAGAAGGGGAGGAAACTGCAAGACAGATAAGATATCAATGTTAGATACTTCAGTCTCACCAGTTGTAGAACGGGAAAGAGTGCTAGTGGTGCTATTATTTTTTCTTACTCATGAGATCTTTTCAAGTCCTGGTTACCGGCTTACGCGCAGTCAAAAGATCCTAGTGGCCCAAGGTAAATCACCTATAACTAGTTCTTCCAACTACTCACTGTCTGATCGGAACTCAGTTGGAACTAATAACCAACTACGATACAGGAGTTTTTATATGGATTCAGAAAGAATTGTAAAAAGCAGGTCAAGTATGTAAGGTTTCAATAAAGGAGCATAGCTCCCGAATAACTATTTTCTTATAAAAACTACCATCAAAGTAGTAAAAAGCCAAAAATCTAAAAGAAGGCTACGCGAGTGAGCAGTACAAACAAAACAAGTATTAAACAAACGTCAAAAGCCGCAAATCAAAAGGCTAAGTGGTTTAAAACAAAAAGTTTGTAAGAAACAAGGAACACAATTTTTTTTTAAAAGGTTATAACTGAAAAAGATAATGGTTACTATAAAAAGAAACAGATAAAATTGTTGTAAGAAATCTTTACTGTTTATAAAATTTTACAGAATATATAGTTTTTATTATAGTATTCCAGAATATAGACAGTATATGTTGTTGCAAAATGCCGGACACAGCAGAAGAGTTAATAGAGCACTTGAATCAGATAAGAATAGATTACGGTCAAAGCTAACCCCTAATCCCACGTTAGCAAACACAACAGTCAGAGGGGAGTTGCAAAGATAAGCACACAAAATGATACTGATTTTAACGAAACTGACCACAGCATTACATTGAACGTACATACATAATATCGGGTGATTTTTTAAGAGCTTGATAACTTTTTTTTTTAAAAAAACGCATAAAATTTGCAAAATCTCATCTGTTCTTTATTTGAAACGTTAGATTGGTTCATGACATTTACTTTTTGAAGATAATTTCATTTAAATGTTGACCGCGGCTGCGTCTTAGGTGGTCCATTCGGAAAGTCCAATTTTGGGCAACTTTTTCGAGCATTTCGGCCGGAATAGCCCGAATTTCTTCGGAAATGTTGTCTTCCAAAGCTGGAATAGTTGCTGGCTTATTTCTGTAGACTTTAGACTTGACGTAGCCGCACAAAAAATAGTCTAAAGGCGTTAAATCGCATGATCTTGGTGGCCAACTGCCCATGCATCCCGAAAAATGCACTGTTTGGTGTGGTTTGTACGCTGGTGGAATCATTGGACCGTATTTTTTCAAAGATGCTGTTGGACGCAACGTTACGGTGAATGGCGATCGCTATCGTTCGATGCTAACAAACTTTTTGTTGCCAAAAATGGAAGAACTGAACTTGGTTGACATGTGGTTTCAACAAGATGGCGCTACATGCCACACAGCTCGCGATTCTATGGCCATTTTGAGGGAAAACTTCGGAGAACAATTCATCTCAAGAAATGGACCCGTAAGTTGGCCACCAAGATCATGCGATTTAACGCCTTTAGACTATTTTTGTGGGGCTACGTCAAGTCTAAAGTCTACAGAAATAAGCCAGCAACTATTCCAGCTTTGGAAGACAACATTTCCGAAGAAATTCGGGCTATTCCGGCCGAAATGCTCGAAAAAGTTGCCCAAAATTGGACTTTCCGAATGGACCACCTAAGACGCAGCCGCGGTCAACATTTAAATGAAATTATCTTCAAAAAGTAAATGTCATGAACCAATCTAACGTTTCAAATAAAGAACCGATGAGATTTTGCAAATTTTATGCGTTTTTTTTAAAAAAAAAGTTATCAAGCTCTTAAAAAATCACCCGATATAAGCAAAGTGGACAAAATTTCTGGCATGGTCAAAAGGCTTAGGGAATTCTCAGGACGACTAAGAGCGTTGACGGGATTTTTAAAGCATATGATGGAGTGAAGTACACCCCTATGTATTTTTTCATATTACATACGATTGCACGTAAAATAGTCGACGATGCCGAATGGACACAAATTCAAAAATTATTTATTATGCATTATTCGGACAAAATGGAAATAGGCACTTTTGAATACCAATTGACCACCCTGGCCTATCGCCACGAAGATATCCCGACGTTTTACCAAAACGTATACCATGGGAAAGGTTTCCTATATGCTAAACAAAATGACATGTCTTGACTTAAGTAAAGAGTCCATACGGCCTTTGACGAATTCAACGACAAAGCCCTCGACACATTAATTGGCTAAAAGACTATTTACTTGGTTCTTTAAGCATGCGTGAAGCGACAACTTCGCCTCAAGCCCTTCATCTGTGTCATTCATTTAGACAATGTGGCCTACAGAATGAATCATGAGCATTAACAGCAGAGTCTTTCACTCCGTACTAACGTATTCTTGATCACCTAAACAAAACTTCGACCCACATGATTTTGTCGTCAACCAAATCGTTGCCTCAAAAACTCTTATGCCCTCCCAATAACTATAATTACACGCAAAATAATACTAATACTAGGCTAATACTCTGCTAGGATTTAGAAATCAATTTAATACTTATTTTAATAACCACCGACCTTGATGGAGGCGGACCAATCATTATATTCAAGACAAGTTAATTACCAAAATAGACCTGGTGACTTCCAAGAAAACCACTCTCCAAATAAAATGCAACGAAATGTAGGAAGGAAGTATCAGATTCTCACACAATTTATGGCGACATTTCTTACTATATTCATTTTTTGAAGATATTTTTTGGCCAGCACTAGGAAAAATGAAACTAATATATTGCCAAATATAAGACATAGTAAGCAACGACATAATCAAATAATTGAAAGCAGTCACTCATACCTGCAAAAATTTTATGACAATTTGCCAAAATATAAATATAGCTACAGCTATGTTTACATCCATGATATAATAGTATTCGCCAAAAAGAAAGAACGAACACTTTAAAAGTAAGGAATTAATACTTCAAACCTTGAAAATTGCAAATTTAATTAGGTAAATGTACAAGTTAACAATAGTTAACTACTTAAGTAAATTTTTTGAAATGCCAAACTGCAATCCACGCAGTATGAATTTGGTCGCGGACGGACCAAATGAACTTTATGACGGGAACTGGAATTCAACGTCTTACAATAGCCATCGACCATCAGGTGCAACTCAATACAATAGTAATAATAGCCGACATCACCGTCGCTACCTCTAAAGTAATTTAAAAAAACAATTAAAGAAAAAGGTGAAATATTTTATTGTTTTGCGATGAACCTTCGCTTTCTGCTTTCTATTTGATCTAAACACCGAGCACCATGTACCCTTTTACAAGGTGTGTTCCAAAGTAAACAGGACTTTATAAAAAAAAACAGAACAAATGGTTTTTCGGCAAAATCAATTTATTTAATTCAAAATAGTGTCCTTCTGCTTCAATACAGCTTTCTGCACGGTCCAAAAGCATGTCGAACGAGTGTTTTAGCTCGTTGGCCGGTATGGCCGCCAGTATGCCGGTGCAAGCCTTTTGAATGACCTCTACGTCTACATAACGCTTTCCTTTCATAGACAAATGCATTTTTCCGAAAAGGAAGAAGTCGCACGGAGCCATATCAGGTGATTACGGAGAGTGTTTAATAGTTAAAATGTGATTTTTGGCAATAATCGCCATAAACTTGTTTCATCAATTGAAACGTTTCGGTAAAAGTTTTACCAATTTTAAAACAAAATTTAATGTTGGCTCTTTGTTCGAAGCTTATTTTCGCACCGATAACACAAACATACTGACACTTAAAACGCAATAACTTCACTTCCAATCGATGAAATGTCATGAAATTCTCACTGGACAATCGATAAAGATAGCAGATTCTAACGCACCGTCATATAGATGGGATTCAAAAAGTCCTGTTTACTTTGGAACGCCCCTTGGACTTACGTTCACTCTTTAGTAATGACAGACCCTGAAATCAAGACCTACGAACCAACATAAATTATATCCGAAATCGAATGTCACGAAGGTCCAGAGTTCGATGTATGACATGAACAATATATTTACTGGCGACAGGCAGCAATGGCATTTTTAAAGCACAAATGTTCACATACTGCCAAGCTAATATTGGTTCAAAACACTACCAAGCTAATCTTATCATTCGCAACAGAATTATGTGAGCGGCTGATGCAGTTTTAGCATCTTTCACAACGGACCTTAATTTTTCAGTATGGATTTCACGTACTCTGACAAGCGAACACTACATCTACTTGACAAGAGACAGGGTTCATTGTCAATCATTAAATTTTAGGAGGAGGTTGAGAAAAATCTCACGCTTCTCACAAATAAAACCACAATGACTTTTTACACCGATCAAGCGCGGTACATGAGCTAATTTCACTAAAATTGAAAATATCGAATTTCTACGTAATGCTCGCGCGGACTTTCTACAAATGATGACAAAAGACTTGGAAGCGGTTGCTGATCTAATTTCAATGCCAATGTCGCCACCATTCGCACGGACTACAATAAACCAGATTTCGTGAAATAAGAATTGAAGGATTTACTAAAAAAAAGGCATTAATCGACCAGATCCTATATGAACCCCGTATGGGCCCAATAAACGATTGGTAGTACATTTCAGAATGTTTAATTCCAAAACTCTCGCAGACAAGTACGACATGCCGAGTAGCAGTGTGATATTATCAAACCTTGGAAAGGCTAAGTACTTTGCAACCCTTGACCTGAAGTCACGGTGACATCAAATTGTTAGCAGAAAATGACAAGTTGAAGTAATAATAATTTAAACGGAGGAAAATACGAATTTATTATTTGGTTAGAGAAATGTCCCTAACATTTTTAAACGAGCCATATACGATGCTCCACGTGACATGATTGGAAAGACCTGTTATGTTTATGTCGATGACGTCATAGTTTTCACCAAGACGGATAGAGATTAAATACAACATGTGGGTCAAGTATTGAAGAGCTTCTACCACATCTCTTTGAGGATGTCAAGGCAAAAGTCACAATTTTTTAAAGAAAGTGTAGAGTTCTTACGATTTATCATCACAGAAGAGGGTACAAAAACTAGCCCAGATAAAGTTAAAGCATTTAGAGTTTTCAAACAACCTATAAACTTATTTCAATTAAGATCTTTTATAGATCTCACTTACTACAGAAGTTTTACAAAGATTTCGCTTCAAACCAGTTCAAAGTTGAGCGCGGGAGTATTAGCAAATACCGTTCGAAAAATATCAACGCGTTATATGGCGGGATTCAAATGGCTGCGTTCGACAAACTCAGAAATAACATTGCTTCTGAAGACATAGTTCTTCATTATCCGGATTATGCAAAACCATTTGTTTTGACTGCGGATGCCTCTTCAACTGACAGTACCATCTCAAGGAAACGGACCCATAACAATGATTTCAAAGTAGTAAACTACGCGACCAATGAAAGGGAACTATTAGCCATCGTTCGGGCTAAATATTTTGAATAAAGAATGAATTATCTCTCTAACTCATGCGATTGAAGCTCTGGACTAGCCTCTGAATTACTTCAGAAATCAAATAATATTCGAAGAGTCGCTCATACCCTCAAAACGAACATTAATTTTTTTTAGTATAAGGGTCAAACCAAGTCAAGTGGTCCATGAAAATTTCGTAAAATCACCGATTTTGAAAATTACCAGTTCATTAGGAAGGGGATAAGGCGCATATCCCGTGATATAAATTTTTCGTCAAAATTATATTTTTTGTTAAAGTTATTGAAGGTTTAAATTTAGTGCACTATAAAATTGAAAAATTATTTTCTCATAAACTACTAGAAATAACTCGATGAAATTTTGTGAAGTCAAAGAAAAATGTTCGTGCTACATTATACTAGATATTTTTTCCATTTTTTTAGATAATAATATTTTACATAATTTTTTGTTAAACAATTGAAATTTTTCACGTGTTCTTCACGCTAAAAAAAACATCGGCATGAAATAATTTTTAATGACTGGAAGACACTCCCAACGTTAATAAAAGAAGTTGTAATAAATGCCACACATTACCGGTTTTGGCACCTATTCAAGATGACTAGATCATGAGAGATATTTTTGTAAAAGCGAAATATAATAAACACCTAAAGAAGCAATAATTGGGTGTTTCAGCTATACCCTCGGATGTAGGAGAATTATTCTATTTAGAAATTCTTTCAACATTTAGTACCAGCAGTAGAGAAGTTTTCCAAGTGTTCGCTGATTCAACCAGTAGCATCACGGGCTATCATTGACATACTAATGTGATTAAATTGAAAAGTGAATTTTGTACATTTCATCTCGTTCTAAGTAATCAACTCCCGCTGCAATACACTTATGCCAACGAATTTTCCAGTAATCATAGCACTTGGCTTTTATATCCTCAATTGAGTCAAAAGGGTGTCCTCGGAATGGTCAAATGAATTTACTGAATAGCCAGAAGTTACACGAAGGTAAATCATGCGAATGCGGTGGTTGCGCCACGATATTAGTTGAAAGTGTGGCGAAATTATCACGAATTACCAATGCAATATGAGAAGGTGCATTATCGCACTTCTTTGTTCAATAAATTCAGACAAAGTACAAATGGAAAAATTTACTTATAGAGCCTCACAAAACGACGTGTATCTCAAATACTTATGAATAATTCGACGTGAAATTTAGCATAGATGTCACTAACAGTACTACTTACTTACAGAAAAAACCGATTCGAAAAATCCGTGAAGTATAAAAATAAAAATTCACATTTCAATTTGATCACAGAATACATATAAGTAAACATTCGTCAAGTTATAGGTAAATATTTTGCCCAAAGTTAAAACCATATACTGCGATATCGAGTCGTAATTTAGGTCAGACACAATTCGGTCCTTGCTAAAAAGCAAGGATATTTCTGCAAAGCAAATAGAGCGTAGCAACGCTTATCACCAAAATATAGTCTTCGAAGTAGAAGAAAAGGTTTCAGTGAAGTCTAACAAGAAATTGAGCAAGACAATGTACATAGTATACTGAAGAAAACTTTAACGCAGATTTAGGAAGAACCGTTCTTATTAAGGAGCTGTACCAGCTGTACTTTTAAAAAATCTATTTTTTTGAAGTTATACTTCTTATACGAGTTCGGAAAAGGTTGCGATAGATTCAAGTTGCACAACCTTGCTCAATATGAATCTACGCAACCTTGTCTGCGAAGATGTTCGAGCAGCAAGCGAAGCGGTGACAATCGGCGATCGTTTGTTCGTTTCTTTCGGCACAGCTCGACTTTTCTACCAACAAGACAATGTTGCCATGCTTATGCCGTTGTTGTTTTTGTAGAACAATGTTTCAATTTTTGGTTGGTGACATATTCAATTAAAAATAAATTCTGTTGGGATTCGAACCTACGTACCTACGTGCTCGTCGTAACTTTTGAAGCGCTTACCAGCAACACCACCATTGACTCCCGTATTGCGTTGTCCTAATTATGGTTTGGTTATGCATGAAAGAAATATACAATGGATCGCCGATTGTTACCTCTTTCCTTGCTGCTGCTGCTGCTGCGCATATGTATGTTTGTATGCTTGTTCATTATTGAAG
This sequence comes from Bactrocera neohumeralis, assembly GCF_024586455.1. NCBI lineage: Eukaryota > Metazoa > Arthropoda > Insecta > Diptera > Tephritidae > Bactrocera > Bactrocera neohumeralis. The sequence goes on along the minus strand of NW_026089624.1, from coordinate 20,652,403 downwards.
TTATACTGCTTTTTCTTTCTTTACTGCCTTTTCCTTTCTTTCATTTCTGCGAATTCTCAACTATTTTATGTGCCCTTTTGTTGAAATACCCTGCGTTGGTCTTTGAAAAATTAAGACTATACTTCACTAAGAAATGATCCTGTGAAGTACGCATTTACATTTTTTGGAAATCGACCCACGATGACGAAGTATTTTCGTTTTATCTTACAGCGTGAGGTTAAGAAGTTCATTTCTAATTTTGTCTTGTGGCATATTAGAAATGATGTTTCTTCGAAAATCATTCGCTTACAACGGATAAAACGACTTTTGAGTGGTGATTTAAATGAATGAATTCCTTTTGGTTGAAACGCTCTGCGTTGGCCGCTGTAAAGTTAAGACTATACCTCTCAGGATCATTCATTTCTTCAAAGAAATTAATGACATTTAGAAATATGCATATCAGGAATAAAGGGTTGTTAAACTTATTCCAGTGTGAGAGCGCCTCAAAATTAGCGTTTTTTATAACATTTTCCATTATGGCCAGATTGAACAAAATAATAATAAGTGGACTTGAACTATGCAACAAATCCCTCCGTTTACACATTTTTTGGTAAGATTTCACTCTGACCTTCGCTCCTTTCCAATTGATAAACGTCAAAACCTACTGAACTCGATTAGCTGTCAAAGTTCAGTAGGTTTTGACGTTTAGCAATTGCTCTCTCACTTCCAGTGAGAGAGGAGTTAAAGATCTCTTTATCTCTGATGCATATATGCATTATTTCGTTGTCATTTCCATATTCGTAGCAATAGAAGTTCTATGGCATAAGTAAAGTAATGGCCGCCGATTGTCACCCCTTTCCGCTGTAGCAGCTTCGCCTATGTGTACGCATGTGTATGTTTGTATGCTTGTGCATTATTCGGCAATGTATGCAAATATATGTACATATAAGTACATATATATGAATGTATGAACAAGTCAATGCGCGCACATCTAATAAGGATATTGATAAGTGATGAAAAATTTCTGAACCCTCACATGCGTATACATTCACTCATATGAGCATGTGCAGATACACAAGATAGGATAGAAGATGTATACCTTTTAACATCGTATACTATGCAAATAAATATTTTTTTTACTAATAGAAATTAAATTTATCACAGCAATATTATGTATATGTATATTATGTATATTTCTGTGATAATATTCTGACTTAAGTATGGTTTGGTTATGCATGTACATAAGAAACATACGATGGTTCTAATAATTTTGTTTAAGTATAGAAATAAGCTTTTGTAGTTTTGCGTTTTCGTCCACGTGTTTCGGGTTTATTTTTGTAGGGCATGGAATTTGACATCATTTGATCAGAGCACCCGAACATTTCTTTCATTTCTTTATAAGTTTTCCCGTTTTTTTCTAAGATTTTTAATGATTTCACGCTTTTTGTCGCTGCGATGTTTTTCTCTACACATTAATTAAAATAAATGACTTATCCTTTAAAAAATCCCATCCTTTTTATTCTTTTGTACTTACTTTTAAGTTTTTTACAGATTTGGTTTAAAAAAAAAAATGTATTATACCACTTGTTAGCTCACACTCCTATTTTTATGAACAGCGCAATTCAGTGACCTACACAGATTTGAACTCA
>NW_026089624.1:20531040-20650675 GCF_024586455.1 Bactrocera neohumeralis | reverse complement strand
GTTGTAGGGAGTATCATAAGGAGCATGTATACATATGTATGTATATTTATGTCTCTTCATATTCATGAGTATGTGAGAGAGCTGTATTTGTACACATTTTTTCGTTAAAAATGGAATATCAAAGAACTTATTTTCTTCGATATTCCCTGATTGCGCATATGCACATGCTATGGCATCATAAGCCGTACGTATATTATTTCTCTTCATATTCTCTGTTTGAGTATGTGGAGAACTGTTAAAAATGTTAACATTTCACATCGTGAATTCTGGAAGTTGTGAGGTGAATTCCTTACTCAATCTTATAAATTGTTCGACATCGAACCTGCACCTTCTCTATGTTTTAAGTTCTCTGGTTCAACGCTATTCCCCAACCTTAACGCAACCTTTTCCGAAGTCGCCTAAGAAGTTTCACTTCAATAATTTTAGATTTATTTCTCTTTTATTTTATTTTTTAATTTTTAAATAAATTATTATTTCAAATATTACTTATATTTATTTCGACTATTACAAAATGAAGATGTGCCAAATGAACTTCATTTCTTCAAAGAAAATTGATGACCTTCATGAAATATGCATATTCGTTATCATTTCCATATATGTATGTATACCAATACACCCCTATTCTGTGCACTTAACAAATTAACAAAATATTTAAAATTAACTCAAATATTTATCAAGCGAGAAATATTTTGGTATTCTGTGGCAATCTTGATAAAAGTAAAAGCTTCAATTCGTAAGGCTTTTCTCCACACGTGTGGTGAGTGGTGAACAAAATAATGTAAATAGAAAACAGTTGGTTTCTATTTAAATTATTCGTTAAAATGGACTGTAAGTAATTTGCAAATTTTTCTTATTTTTTATCTTAAAAATATCGGCATAATATATTTTTTAGAATAAACAATTGAATTTTACAAAAAAAATTCAATTTGCCGTAAAAGTTCGAAAATTCCAGAAATTACCCAGAAGTTAACTTCAACCTTGAATAACTTTTAAAGGAGTGAGTATATCGAAAAATCGTCAAGACTTTTTTTGTAGAGCATTCAATTCTGTACAAGAATATGACTGTTTTATTCCTACAAACGGGAAAGTTCCACAGAAAAAAAAAATATTCGTAAAAAGTGGCAAAATCCCATGTTATTTAAATGGGAAATGTATCGTGTTTGGGGCAAGGTTTACTATGAAAATTAAGGGCTTTTTATGGTCTGATATTGTTTTTTAGATGGAAAACTATAAGTTTAGGGAGCGTCTCGTCAAAAATAATCAATTTGGTAAATAACGAACACCCTAATGTACATATATGCATTGGCGTCTGTATATATATAACTAAAGAGTTGATATATATCTTGATCTTGTTCTTTCACCTTCGCGAATGTACTGCGAAGTGTTATAATCATTAATTGGAGAATCAAAGTCTTCTGCAACTCCGTTATCTATTTCGTTCAAGGTAATGCCTGCTTTCGTCATTATACATTATTATGCAATATATATAACGCAAGTACTAACAAACAAAGCGGAAGTTTCGTGTGAATAAAGTAGAACTCGGTGCTTCAAAAAAAATCTGAAGCGAGATTTTAAAACACCAAATGCTCTCTCTATGCAGAACCATGTAATTTGTTTTATTTTTGCTCTTTATGGGTATTAGGTGTTCCCACTGGTGTTAAAAGCCACGGTTCAGAGTCATGTCTTGCACCCGTAAATTTGGCATTTACAAATGTAAAACATAAACGGTGATCGCAAACCTAAAAAACGATACATTCAAAAATTGCATTGGCATATATGTATGTATGTATGTGCATGCAAAAACAAAACTTACTGCTTCAACATTGATACTGTAGAATCCTTTTCTATTTAAATATAAATTAAGGGGAGATTATTTGATGGTGGAGCAATGATAGCAATATGCGTGCAGTCAATTGCTCCTATGGTGCTTTTTATTCCAAATTTTCCAAAAAATCTGGAATATATTTCAAATAAATTAGTTTAAATTTGCATATTATTATTTGTATTACAATAATACTTGCCCGGTTTTTATAAAAGTTTCTTCCTTTGTTGAACTGGGAAACTTTATTTCTCCTCCCTTCACCTTCACAATAAGTTTTGCTACAGCTCGCACACTTCTCGAAAGGGACGACTGACTCATGGGCAAGTTGACGTTCAAAGTTCAAAAGTGCTAGAACCCTTACAGTTAAAGGTAGTGACATTTTCTGATTATGATGTGGGGCCAGTTCATCAATTAGGCGACGGCAAATTTCACAAGTTAATAGAAAATTTTGCACAAAGGTATTCTCGCTCAAAGAAAATGGATTGCTATCGTCGCGTAAACATTTTAAATGCCGCGCGATTCCTATTCTCACAATTTTCATCTTCGTTTAACAATAATAACAAAAGTAAAATATCTTCCATTTTCACAACAAGATGCACAATAAGATATTTAATTCATAACGAGCACTGCTGTCATGACATCTTAACAACTTATAAGGAAAAGAGCTTTTTATTTCAGACACAGAATGCCAAATGCTTGATAAATTTAAAACTTTGACAAATTAGAAATACATATGTTGAATTTGTCAAGTGCACAGAATAGGGGTGATAGAATTTGTATGACATATATTATTTCTTTGCCACATTTGTCTGTATGTTTACGAAAGCAAATACAAGCCACATTCATACATATGTACATACATTCATAACAACAAGTGTCGCACGCATCTTTCGCATGGCCGAAACTCTTTGCTTTGTTAAGGAGTCAATGTGTCGAAGCACTGACACGACGACAAAGCGTCACAACATTAGGGAAATTCAGGATCTGGCGCAAATGGTTTTGCATATTTGCAATTGCAAATGAGGGAGCATATTTTTGCTTTTACACTAACAAAATGAACAGCGATGCATCTGCTACACCCTTGCAAAGAAGCAACACTAAAACGCCATTATATTATTTGCAACACTGGTTTGCAAATTATCAGCTGTTGTCAAAAATAAAAGCAAACAAAGAAAAGAAATGGAGCAAACAGGTTTAAACAGAAAAATAATTAAACGTGAAAAACCAAACAAAAATTGGAGCGAAAAAAAATCCAGAGTATACTGGATTTCTTGCAGGAAGCTCCAGAAGTAGAGGTAAGTGATTTAAGTGATTAATTTTAACAATTTATTTAAATAATTTTAATAGGCACCAACAGCTCAAATTTTTTATAAAAAGCTCATTGAGAGCACAAAAATAGACACCACGTGAGATCTAATACGGAGGAAAGTGCGGCACCTGAAGGCTTCATACAAAAAAGCAAGCGATTGGCAAATGTCAACAGGAGCAGGCCTTCTTGAGTCTCATGCCGGGACGTCGAGTGTTGGAGGTAAGCGTAATGAATGCGACAAAATTTTGTCTAATGTTTATATTTCAGGCAAAGTGTTGCAGATGTGCCCACACTTTAATCAGCTTAAATATATTTTTGGGAAAAAAGCCACAAGTGAATTACCTTTTGAAGGGGTTGATAGTATAAGGAATGATGTCGGCGAAGAAATTGCGTCTCCAATTGACATTGCCAATATTGGAAATCTACCACCAGGAATGTAAGTGAAGTAATTGTTCCTGAAAAAGCAAAAGATTTCACGGAAAAAATGAAAACACATGTACCAAAATCATCTGCTGCAAATCTTGTTGCTTTCCAAGTCGAGTGTAGGCAAATGTTTAAAATGAAAATGGAATGGGAAAAAGAGAAACATGAAAAAGATCACGCTTTGAATGAAAGAAGATTGCAAGCCGAAATTGAAAGAGGTAAAGCTGAAATAATATTCAAGAATCGTGAATTGGACTTAAAAATCTTTGAATTGGAAAAGGATGAAAGATTGAAAAAACTTCAACTTGAAAAGGAGGAACGCTTACAAAAGTTCGAAATTTAAATGAAATATAAGTATTCCTCTCAACAGTAATTTTTCTGTACTTTATTTATTTATCTTAATTTATTTATCTCTGTACTTTATTTATCTTTTTATTTTAAAATATGTAGTTCCAATTACTGTTCAGATGAATACTTATTTAATACGGTTATTGATGTTTTACTATCTTCTATCATTCAAAGCGTTATCTTTTTCATGTTTGTCTTTTACTAAATTTATAAATATATGTAATTATTATTATTACATATGTAATTAAAAACTGACAAATTAATTAAAATACTTTTAAGAAAACATTACTGCGTATATGGCTTGTCTTTTAGTTTCTCCAACATTGTTGGGTATATGCTCATCAGGCTCAATAGAATCTTCCGTAGTAGTTGATCGATCTGAACCATCGTCGAAGGAAGTGGTAAAATTATTAATTAAAATGTTGTACAGCATACAAGAAACCAATGGCAGCATAATTTATGTTTTTTTTTTGTTAGACAAACGCATCCTTAGCTGCTGAAGGCTTCCAAATCTTTCTGCCAAATCCGCCGTAAATTAAATGCAATTCGGGCATTTCTATCCAACTGTCTTACGTTGCTTCTGTAAGAGGTTATTAACGTTCCAGATAAAGGGTATGCCGATTTTGTTGAAAGAGTGAGCTATTTCGATATATACGGGCATCCTGCCAGCTCCCAGGGTGACCAACCACAACATGTCGAATTACTCGTTTATAGTCACAAACTATTTGTGCTTTTATTGAATATACTTATGTGATTTATGGAGAAGTATGATGTATGGTCTTCAATTGGCAATTCTGCTAATTTAATCTCAGTTTCCATCAATATATCAATAACTCATCAAAGTATTCGATACTATTTTCGATCGTTCAACCACATCGGGATATACTTTTAAAAAAAAAACGCATAAAATTTGCAAAATCTCATCGGTTCTTTATTTGAAACGTTAGATTGGTTCATGACATTTACTTTTTGAAGATAATTTCATTTAAATGTTGACCGCGGCTGCGTCTTAGGTGGTCCATTCGGAAAGTCCAATTTTGGGCAACTTTTTCGAGCATTTCGGCCGGAATAGCCCGAATTTCTTCGGAAATGTTGTCTTCCAAAGCTGGAATAGTTGCTGGCTTATTTCTGTAGACTTTAGACTTGACGTAGCCCCACAAAAAATAGTCTAAAGGCGTTAAATCGCATGATCTTGGTGGCCAACTTACGGGTCCATTTCTTGAGATGAATTGTTCTCCGAAGTTTTCCCGCAAAATGGCCATAGAATCGCGAGCTGTGTGGCATGTAGCGCCATCTTGTTGAAACCACATGTCAACCAAGTTCAGTTCTTCCATTTTTGGCAACAAAAGTTTGTTAGCATCGAACGATAGCGATCGCCATTCACCGTAACGTTGCGTCCAACAGCATCTTTGAAAAAATACGGTCCAATGATTCCACCAGCGTACAAACCACACCAAACAGTGCATTTTTCGGGATGCATGGGCAGTTGGCCACCAAGATCATGCGATTTAACGCCTTTAGACTATTTTTTGTGGGGCTACGTCAAGTCTAAAGTCTACAGAAATAAGCCAGCAACTATTCCAGCTTTGGAAGACAACATTTCCGAAGAAATTCGGGCTATTCCGGCCGAAATGCTCGAAAAAGTTGCCCAAAATTGGACTTTCCGAATGGACCACCTAAGACGCAGCCGCGGTCAACATTTAAATGAAATTATCTTCAAAAAGTAAATGTCATAAACCAATCTAACGTTTCAAATAAAGAACCGATGAGATTTTGCAAATTTTATGCGTTTTTTTTAAAAAAAAAAGTTATCAAGCTCTTAAAAAATCACCCGATAGTTTCGCCATCTCCCACTCCAAACATTGTCGCTATTTTTCTATATGCTGCGCTTTCTCCGGACGAACCCAATCGAAACAGTTGATTTCGAATTCGACAGAAAATTGCTTACATGAGTGCGCTTTGTTGAATTCCTCATCGTTTTTATTAAATCAACCAGCATATTATATTGGTCTCTATCTATTCTTAACATTTGGCGGAGTCGGTCTTCGTTCAGTTTTGTCAAAATATTATTGCGTCAAATGTTTGACTTAGGTATTGTGCTATAAACTCCTCGCCGACATTCCATAACAACAGATATACTGTCAGCCAATTCATCTAACACTGCATCCACTGCGTCATCATCACTTTCGATTTCTAGAAGAAAATTGTTATTAACTGAAATTCTGCATAAAAATATTTCTTACCTTCAATGTCAATAATTTCCTCAGCAGCTTCATCAATTAAAGCGTCAGTTAATTTTTCTCTAAAACTTTTTTTCGGCATATTTTCTAATTTGTGCGAAAATTCTGTTTACAAACAATGTTTTTCTTCACCGATCAGCTGTAATGGTATTTGCAAGGGTTGCACAGAAATCACAAAAAAAAACGTTCACTGTTGATGGTAAATATTTGCAATTGCATAATTTTGCAAGCTCAGATGCACAAGATTCTGAATTGCCCTATTGTGTTGCTGGTAGAAAATCCGAGCTGTGCCGAAAGAAACTATCAAACGATCGCCGATTGTCCCCGCTTCCCTTGCTGCTCGAACAGCTTCGCCGACAAGCTAGCGTAAATATGTAAGCGTTAAACGTTCAACGCAACCTTTTCCGAACTCGCATAAGAAGTTTAACTTCAGAAACTAATTAATAATAATTCGTTGAATATTTATTATCAAAATGTTTTTTACCAAATAATATATTTTACAAATACTAATACTAAGTCTTAAAATACAGTTAGAAGATACTTTTTCGGCCTTCTAACTGTATAAGTTAACATATAAGAATTGAACGTTTTGTTTGTGAAATGCAAAAATGATGCAATGCACTTTGTTTAGATCGCAACATTCTGATGACGCATAAGTTCGTTGCCCAGCCACTGCGGCCTGCAGCGGTAACCCGACACTTGCCTATGCCGCAAGCGACTATGTTGGCGTATGCTGATTCGGCTTGCCCGATATAGCAGCGGACACTTAAGCGCCCAAATTTTAGGTTCAATAATATTTTTGCAGTTCAATATTAAGTTCAGTTTGTATCTTAATATTAAACAGTAAAGTTCTGACACCGGCACTTCCTGAATCGCCTTTTATTATTGGAACCTGCTCATCAATATAATTTATATAACTCCTTACGGCCTCAACCAGACTTATCTGTATATATGCTGCATAATACTGATTCCAAGATTGTTTTGGGAGATTTCAAGTTCGGTAAGTTATTAGATCTAGTTTACGTCGATAACGCTTCAATATTCTCTGTTGTCCGAAGTGATCCTTTGGTTCTACGAGACGACTCTTATCATCCTGCTATGGAAATTAATATCGAAATCATATACATACATTTTACTTGATGGCAATACACACACGTTTGTTCTCGGTTCAAGTTTCCAAAGTAAGTTGCCAGATTACAGTGGCAATATTGAATTAAGTGTCTCCCATTTTTAAATTTTTAAATTCGTAATTTTTTCCAATGAAAATTATTTGTATTCAAAATGAAACCTCAAGTACAATCCCTTGGATTCTTATATCGACAAAAACGTGTTCGCCTTTTTCGTCAATAAAATGTTCACTGTATTGAATAGTTAGTATAAAATGTATACCACAGCAACGCGTGGCCGGATTCCCTAGTATATGTATTCTAAATTGCGTCGGCAATTTGTTGAACTTAACAAAATATGTTATAATAATTATTTAAACTAAGAAAAAAATAATATATTATACGAAATCCAAAATTGTTCTATGGTTTCGTCAATTCCAAACGCAAGATTTCTAATTTTCAGTCGGTGATGAAATGTAAGTCTATGTCCAGTGAGAATCACACAATTTCTAATATTACTGAGATCAAATTGAAAGTTGAATAACATATATAATAATAATTACTTTATACTTCGCGTGTTTTCGAATCGGTCAATTTCTGTAAGTTGGTAGTACTGTTAGTGACATCTATGCTAAATTTCACGTCAAAATATTCATAAGTATTTGAGATATACGTCGTTTTGTGAGGCTCTATAAGTGAATTTTTCGATTTTTGCTATGTCTGAATTTATTGAACAAAGAAGTGCGATAATGCACCATCTCATATTGCATTGGTTATTCGTGATAATTTCGCCACATTTTCAACTAATATCGTGCCGCAACCACCGCATGCGCCTGATTTACCTTCTTGTAACTTCTGGGTATTCAGCAAATTCACATGGAGTGGTCACCGTTTTGACTCAATTGAGGATATATAAGCTGAGACGAAGAAGGCTCTGATGGCCATCACGACGGAGGATTTTTCCAAGTGCTATGATGACTGGAAAATTTGTTAGCTTAAGTGTATTGCAGCGGGAGGGGATTACTTAGAAGGATATGAAATGGACAAAATTCACCTCTCAATTGCTGAATTCTGTGAGTCCAATTACTCTTCAAGCTCTCTTAAAAATTTCCCGAATCAGCATAAGTTATGCCCGATTTCTGTAATTAATGCACCTACCATTTCCAAAGTAGAAGTCTTATATGAGTTAAATATGTTAAAACATTCATTTAATTATGGCCCAGATTTAATTCCCCCTTGTTTACTTAAAATATGTGCCAAATATATATAATTACGTTTATAAAATGAAACGCCTTCTTCGGTGTTCGAAAAAGACTTATTCTAGTAAATTCTAGATAATTATAACGGTATAACGGTAGTTCAAAATATGTAAAATAAGGGGAGAGAGTGAGAGTTAGTAGCTAAGTAAATATGTAAGTAACCGGATTTTCAATAGGAATTCTACAAAAGTAAACCGATAAGGACAGCAAACGACGCCATATTTTTTATTGCTCTTTTGACATTTCTCTTCACTAAAATTTGCCATTTTTTCATGGAAAGATATATAATCCAATAACGAGTCAAAATTATTAAAATTTACTACCGGAATTCGGAGTCGAGTTGAGACCACTGTCAACTTTAAGAGCGCTACGTCTAATTTATGGTCGTCATAATCGTCTTGTCAGATTAATAAGTGAGCGTCTAGCGGCAAAATTTGAATCCACAGGCACAGTAGAAAATGTTAGCGTGCCAGTGAGACAAAGGTTTGCCCTTAGTCTCGAGAATATGGCAGCCGCTAGGGTATCAGGAACACGCTAATTAGCCTATCACACGTCGTTCTCAAGTGCTCAAGTACTATATACCAACCCTTTACAAAACTATTTGATACATCTCTTAAACATGGCTTATTTCCATCAATATGGAAAAAGTCATTTATAATTCCTTTGCATAAGAGTGTATTTAGGACATCCGTCACCGGCGTCATTGGGCTGTACTTCTTCCTTTGATGATCAAGACCAGCATGTTACTGTGAACGGAAATCGCTATCAGTGGAGGGTTACATTACTATATACCAACCCTTAACAAAACTATTTGCTGCGTCTCTTAAACAAGGCTTATTTCCATAAATATGGAAAAAGTCATTTATAACTCCTTTGCATAAGAGTGGATTTAGGTCATCCATTGAAAACTATAGGGGAATAGCGAAGTCGTCAGCAATACCTAAACTTTTTGAATTTCTTGTTCTCAGCACGGTTTTTGTAAAGGTAAAGGTTGTCTACAGTAACTAAGTTTTTAGTATTTGTAAGAAACGTATCAACTGGTTTTAGGGAGAATAAGTATAGATGATGTAATATACACAGATTTTAGCAAAGCTTTTGATAAGCAAACCATTAAATTATTTTGAAAAAAAAGGACCCTCTTAGTTTTCAAACATTTTTTTTAATGGGTTGCTTTATATCTTAGTAATAGGTCTCAACAAGTTATATTTGAGAATAGATTTTCTGATTTAATTAATGTCCCTTCAAAAAAATATATAGTCTAATGTTACGTATTTAAGAATTTTATTACACAATATGTAGACGAAGTAAAACTTTTCAAGTCATATACTTTAAATAGTGAAAGATATCAGTTGCAAACAAACTTAAAAAGCTAAGTTTCTTGGTGTGTTCGAAATAATATGCCATTGAACTTTAAAAAATGTGAAACGTTATGCTTTTTCAGTGGATCTGTGTACCCTATTTCATACGTAATACAAAAGTTTAGTTTGGCGCAAATATGCAGTTTTGTTGATCTGGGAGTAACTATGGACCCAAAACTCAATTTTAATCTTCATGCATCTTCCTTGATTTTTAAGGCTAAAGGCGCTCTTAGTTTTATTAAACGTTGGTCTAAAGCATTTACAGATCCGCTTATTATGAAAACTTGTTACATCTTTGATGAGACCTATCCTGCAGTGATATTCAAACACAATTTTTACTTTTTACTTTAAATCATTTAGATTGGAATTCCAGGCTAAAACCCCTACAACACACAAGAAAAAACAATTTTCGCTCTAATCAATTGAAAAACTATTCAAAAATATCGTCCCGAAGTTTCATTGGTTTACTCCGAATCAAGTGCGTGATAGAGCGCTTTTCCGAGAAAAATGACATTCCGACAGTTGCTTAACTTTTTAATATCGAAAAACACAGGGTTGACGGGCAAAAAATATCATAATAATATATTATATATGCATTAGAAATGGAATTATTCATATAGTTAAAACAGAAAATATACCCTGTTCAGGGTATAATTAGAAACAATTAAAAAAAATTTAAATAGCACATACTCTATACTTTGGAAAAAAAAGCAATATAATAAATTCGTTTATCTTCTCTAATGAAGAAACAAATATTGCAAGAAAAACGAAAGACAAAGAATATACACGTTTAGGTGAAGTTCTTGAATTTTCTGAAATAAAAGTCGCAACTAATGGCAAAATTAAATTTGTGAAACAATAGATACAAATAGTAAAAAATAATGGAAGAATTAATCAAATCAATTTTAATACAAGTCTAAATTGCGAAAAGACAAAATATGGAAAAAGAACAGATTGTAAATATTATAACTCCTTGGAAATATGTCTGAATAATTATGTAGTAAATTTTTGTAATGATTCATGTAGTTATGTATATGCAATCTCCTAAAAACTCGTTTACACGGAAACGGAAGAATCTTTAAGTTCTTGCCAATGGTGGGGAAAATATAAAGACCTTATTCACGCTGAGAATTTTTATACCCTGAACAGGGTATATTAAGTTTGTCACGAAGTTTGTAACACCCAGAAGAAATCGTCGGAGACCCTATAAAGTATATATATAAATGATCAGTATGTCGAGCTGAGTCGATTTAGCCATGTCCGTCCGTCTGTCCGTCCGTCCGTCTGTCTGTCTGTATATATACGAACTAGTCCTTCAGTTTTTAAGATATCGTTTTGAAATTTTGCAAACGTCATTTTCTCTTCAAGACCACTATAGCATATAGCTGCCATACAAACTGAACGATCGGTATCAAGTTCTTGTATGGACAACTTTCACATTTGACAAGATATATTCACGAAATTTGGTATAAATTATTTCCTAAAGCAACAATGTAATCTCCGAAGAAATTGATCTGATCGGTTGACTATAGCATATAGCTGCCATACAAACTGAACGATCGGTATCAAGTTCTTGTATGTACACCTTTCACATTTGATAAGATATATTCACGAAATTTGGTATATACATATTATTTTCTAAAGCAACAATGTAATCTCCGAAGAAAATGTTCAGATCGGTTGACTATAGCATATAGCTGCCATACAAACTGAACGATCGGTATCAAGTTCTTGTATGGACTTTCACATTTGACAAGATATATTCACGAAATTTGGTATATATTATTTCCTAAAGCAACAATGTAATCTCCGAAGAAATTGATCATATCGGTTGACTATAGCATATAGCTTCCATACAAACTGAACACTTAGTTACTAACAGAAATGCACCTGTGAATGGTATTTAGCTTTGGTGCAACTGAAGTTAACGTTTTTTCTTGTTCATTCTAAATTTATTTTGATGTCTGTAAGCCTTATATACTATTTTTGAAGTCTTACTTATCTAATTAAATATATGTGTATGTACTGCACATCGCATGGAGTTGTTTTTAACTGTACAATGCAATACATGTGTGTGCGTGTGTTATCGCATTTAGTTGTCGACTTGTTGTCAGCTATGTACCATTAAGTCGTGCTCTTCCGTTGTGTCATCAACTTGAATATCTCTTTCTGCAAGATCTTTTATCTCATCTTTTCCCTTCTCCTCAATTTCCAAAAGAGACATTTTATTGTTCACATCATTAAATAGGCATTGCTTCTCAAAAGTAATTTCCTCTACGCGCAGCTTGCCTTCTTTCGATGTGTCATCTATGCGATACTTCTCCTTCGATATGTCATCAACGTAATGCTTCTCGAAACGTATATCTTCTACGCGCAGATTGTCTTTCTCCGATATGTCATCTATGCGAGGCTTTTCGAAGGTTATATCTCCTATGCGCAGCTTACCAAAGGTAATATCTTCTATGCATAGCTCATTTTTAAATTGCTTTTTTGTTTTTTTAACATTTGCAAAGTGTCGGTGATTTCATAAGATAGATCTTCAGTTTCCCAATTATTACACGACCTGCTATATTTTAGCAGCTCCATAAGTTTTCGAGACGGTCTTCAAAAAATTCCATTTCAGTTTCGTCTCCATATATTTATTTTTGCTTCTGCAATTGTAAATCGAATTTTTTCCGCTCTTTTCTCTATTGCCTGCTCTATGAGGTCTATCATTTTATTGGCAGTTGGGCTATTTCCTTTAGCCCCTATGCCCATCTCTTTGGAAGCTACATGGTCCCTTTTTGAGCTCCTGCACTCGCTTCCTATTATCTTCGACTCTCCTCCATATATATTCTAGATTTATTTCCTCAAATCTAATGTCTTCTACGCGCAGCTTCTTCTCAAAAGTGATCTCTTCTAGGCGTAGATCGCTTTCTTTTGGCGTTGTAATATGTCCGCAGTGGTCGACATTTTTAACTATTTTTTTTTAATAAACTGTTTTTATTCTTCAAAAAGTAGTTGGAGGTAATTGTTTTGGTCGCCTAGTTGACCTTGCTGTGCCTCGATTCACAGCCGCTGAATATTTTTTTAAATAACAGTTTTTACACATCGTTTAGTTTCGTACTAAAACAGCTTATGTGATCAAATGAATATGCGGGAACAGGCACCCGTCTTATAATTTCTTTTATAGGGTTTTTATATTGCCTATATACATTCATATATAATAGGACTTTTACATCTGTCACAACTCTCATGGCAAGTTAGGACCAAATCCTTGATATTGCCTGTATTTTATTCATACAGGTCGTATCCGGCTCGAAAGACCAAATGTTTTAACTCAATAAAGATTTTATCAACCTTACCACTGGTGGGGTGAAATGAAAAAGTCTTTATTTTAGTAAGAAATCTTTCGTTCTAATTTTATTTTGATGTTTGTAAGCCTTATATACCATTTTTGAAGTCTTACTTATCTGAATAAATATATGGCTATGTTCGTAAATGCATCATGATGCGCATCATGACGATTGCATAACAAACAGAACGTTCAGAAATGCCAATATTGCAGCACTGCAATAATCAAGCGTTCAAAAAGACAACACTTCTATCAGCTGTCACTCATAATTTCTATCAAAAAATTGTTTACTGCATTTAACTACGATGTCTGACGAAAAGTAAGTGCAAAACTGTTTTATTTTAATTTTTGTATTGAAGTTTAGTTAAATTTGGTTAATAGTAATTGTATAAATTATTATTTTTAAATTTTTAGTGAAAATCTCAGTAATGTGGAGCCACAGTTATTGCTGAGAGTACGGTAGAATATGGAGGACGAGTTGAAATCGGGTAGAAGGAAAAAAAATGTATTGTGGAAGAAAGTTGTGACCGAAGTTTAAAATGTAAATGAAAACAATAAAAATTAAAATGAAGTTCGTCAGAAAAAGTAATAAAAAAATTATTCAAATAAAGGAAGGTGTACTATTGGAAAAAATTTAGCGTGCGTAACGTAGCGTGCGTAACGTTGGGTTCACGGCCATTGATAAAAAACCACAAAATTTTTTGGCTGCAAGTAAGTTATTTTAAAATTCTCTTATATTCATCTTTCTTTAAGGTATTTCATTTGGTGTGCTTTATTATACAAAATTTGCTAAAAATTACGAAAACATACCTCAACCTTCAAAGCTACTTCCATTTTTTGTAGCGTGCGTAACAATACTTTGAGATCAAATTTTTCGCAGCTTAAACCTGTTACAAAAAATATTTTGATGACATTCGAAAGTACACTCAAAAACTCCTCTCAAAAACTGATTAAGAAATTTTTATAACTTTCAAAAATTAAACTTCACCTAACAAATTGTGAAAAGTAATTTTATACAAAAACAAGTATGGAAGAGGTGTAATCGAACATTTTATACTCTCGCAACATGCAAGAATTAAAAAATCGCCATTATTTCATCCATTTTTTCTGATTTCAATTAAATTTTCTTGCATATGAACCGATATATGCGGTATAAAGTGAATCGCAAGTTTAAAAATATTTATTTTATTTATATTAGAAGTGTTGACCCGATTTTACGCATTTTTTGCACAACTTGTAACCCGATTTCATATTTGTGAACACAAGATTAAATACCTTGAGGGCACTATTTGTGCAAAGTTTGACACTACAAATTTATTGATGTTTGATTTGTATACTGTAAAGTGAAAGAATGTTGTTTAAAAGTTTGGTTGAGTCTATCGATTGGTGGTTGCAATAATTCGATAATGTATTTTCCAAAAACTAAAACCATCATTATTAGTGGAAAAGAAGAGATAAAAGATCTTGCAGAAAGAGATATTCAAGTTGATGACACAACGGAAGAGCACGATTTAATAGTAGCTGACAACAACTCGACAACTTAATGCGATAACACACGCATACACATATACAGTTAAAAACAACCCCATGTGATGTGCAGTACATACACATAGGCTATGTTCGTAAATGCATCATGACTTGCAGCATAAGCAACAGTAGCAACACTGCAAGTTTGACGTTTGATACTTCTTATACAATTTTTGACAATTTGCAGATACATTTGTTTGCATTTTTGAACGCGTATAACACTAAAATGGAAATTTTGCTGAATCTAACACTAGACGAAATTTGTGAACAAAGAAATGATAGATTTTCTTTAAATTTAAGAAAAAGAAGGGTATTGAGTAAAAAAAAAAAATTGTAGGTACAAATGTTTGTCTTTTAAAAGACAAAGTATTTATAGAACAAACTTCCGGGATTTTTAAGAAACAGTTTAAAATTTTAAATTATATTGAAGCTTCGAGCATTAAAGCCACAGCTAATGTAATACTCGCTTGTGCTATCTTACACAATTTTATCATAAATAAGAGAGCTTATTCTGAACATTTTAACGATGCAATAGCATATGCCGATATGGAAACCAACAATGAAATCGAAGGAATTCAAGATGCCACCGTTGATTCAGATGATATCAATGGAATCGATAGAAGAAACTATTTTACCACTATGTTTTCATCATAAAACAAAAATAACAACAATTGTTTTTATTTTAACAAAACAATTTATACTCTTTTTTAATAAGATTATTTAATTCATATTTTATGTTTATAAATTAATTTATTAATGTATATATGTTTATAAATAAATTTTATGTTTTGCTGAATCTGCCGTTAGTGCTATTTCGAGCTCATTTTCATTAAGAAATGAAAAATAATGGTTGCTTTTTATTCCGGGAATGCTCTTAATGTTATCCCATCTCTCCGAAAGAAATGCAGTTGTATTTTTAATATATGTACTGCTTACATATAAAATAGAAATACCATTTATATTAATTTTTGCCAATTTAAAAAAAATCATGGGCGTTATTAAGAACAATATTCTGAGCTTTCAGCATTTGCCAAATTTTTCTCTTTATGACAGCTTCAATTCCGTCTACTGCACCCTTTCCGTGAGCAGTTGCAAAAAAATTCCACTCAAAGTTGGTCAAATCTAATTTTTCTTTAAAAAACGGTATAATACTCAAAATGAACTTGTTTTTAAATTGACTTGCAAGGCCATCAGAAAATAAAAATAACTTCGAAATAGCGTTTTGTTCTTTAAGTTTCTTTGCAATTAACTGGAGAAAGTAATAAACATCATATTTATTGTGTGACAGTTGATCGCTCGTAATAGCAAATGATCTTGTGCAATTGTGCATCCATGCAACACAAGTAAAAATGGTAACTTGGGAGTAACTAAAATGTGCAGACTGAATTTCATTTTGATTGAGGAGCCTATAGTTTTCCGCAAGATCGACTCGCAGAACAGCTTCATCTTGTTTAATAGATATTTTTCGGTCTTGAAAGTATTTTTGTTGAGTCCTTTTAACGTAAGTATGCAGCTTAAAGGAAGGTAACTGAGATTCCAATTCATTAATCAAATCAGTTATTGGTCCTTTCGTATAACTAATGATGATGCGTTTATCAACGATTTTCCAATGCTTCCATTCAGTAAGCTCTTCGAGTTGATTAATGTAAATCAAAGGGACGAAAGCGTCTGTAATGTCTTTAATCCACTTGTTGCATTCATTCCTCATACAAACTTCATTGGTTTCGTCACAACACACTTTTCTTAAACAATTGCCGAAGTTAGATGGGAA
Organism: Bactrocera neohumeralis; assembly: GCF_024586455.1. Classification (NCBI taxonomy): domain Eukaryota; kingdom Metazoa; phylum Arthropoda; class Insecta; order Diptera; family Tephritidae; genus Bactrocera; species Bactrocera neohumeralis. The sequence goes on along the minus strand of NW_026089624.1, from coordinate 20,634,178 downwards.
CATACAAAAAATGCCAAACATAGCTTCCAATAAAAATGAAAAATTGGCGTGGTACTGGCAAACACACATGTTATGTGTTTTGGTCGGTTGTTATGAAATTTAGTACGTGAAATATTTGTTCCAGGAAACGTTGTTTTAAACAATTCATATGCTTCTCTTATTGTCATAACCATGAATCTTTTAGATATTGGAACGTTATTTGATTTTGATATAAGTGTGGACTTTCTTCCGGCAGTTTCCGTAGAGATGTCATCATTAGTGTAAAACTCATAAATCATTTTACAATTTTCGTCAACCGTATTTTTTGTTTGAGCTTCTTCTTCCTCTTTCAAGTATTTTACTGTAAGCATTCTAAGAATTTCCTTGTTTTGTTAATGTCTTTTGGTAACGCTAATTCCACTTTTTTTAAGGCCTTGTAAAGGGTATTTTTGCACTTATATGCACCATCCAACGATATTATTGGTTGCTCTTGTTGTTTTTGTTCCTTTATTTTCTTTCTAAAAATTTGTATACGGTTTCGGTGGTCAGCCTTTACTTTTTTTGATAATGAATCATCATTTTTAAGTTTTTCTTTAAGATTTTTTCTATAAATTTTCATTTTATTCGCATTTTTTAAACGTTCTATTTGTGTTAAGTTTTCACTGAATACGCTCTGCGCCCGTTTTCATTTTTTCAACTGTTACGTTGAAAATTATTAAATATTATTATTTATTATACTGTAAACAAACAATTTTCTGTGTATTATTAAATATTATACTGTAAACAAACAATTTTCTGTGGTACCAATATGCCGATAATCTAAAGTGACACTGAAAGATAATTGCAAATGATTCAAACGAAACCAAAGGCGAGACAACGTGAAATTTACCGTTTAAAAATATAATCGCTAATCGGTACGATTATAGTAGGCTAAGAATAGTAGGCGAAGAATAGATTTAAGAAGTGAAGTGATAAGAAAACAGAATAAAAATTGCAAAGGTTTCTATTGTAATTTTTGTGAGAACTCAAATCGTTACGCACGCCACAGAAATGAATATGCTGTAATTTTTTGGTTTTTAATTGTAGAATGAACATTTTTTTTTCTTAAAAGCAGGATATTTATTTAAAATTATAGATGATTTGTAAAAAAAAATTTTTCTACTCACAATATAAAAAAAACCTGGTTTTCCGTTACGCACGCTGCAACGCATTTACCTAGCATTTCATACCAAATTTTAATGTTTCCAGAAAAGAAAACGATTTTTTTTTTACAAATTTTAAGGAGAATTAAATGAACAACAATATGGCTTTCGATTGGACCATCTATGTTAATACTAAAGCAATGATGAACACGTAAAAAATTTCACTTTTTTTGTTTAACACCTGAAAAGACCTGAGGTAGAGTAGGATTTGGTAATAATTTATGTATTAATCATCATCGAAATTTTTTTTTTATAAATTTATAAAATTGGATATCTATTCTAATGCTCTATTAAAAAAAAAAATTAGGTTGGATTAAGTTCAAATATTTTTGGTTGGTAGACAGTTTCTGGGATATGCCCATATCTATATAATTTCAGTTTTCATTGTCATCAACAACAGTACCGAATGATTTAAAATACATTCAATTGACTGAGGATAACTCTAATTGTTAATTCATTTCATCAACTTCGACATTTTTAGCCACTAATAATGTAGACCGATTATTGAGCCAGTTATGATCCAAACAATTAATTTTTAGTTTCAGGAACATGCTCTCACTTAATCAAGTTTTATTCGTGATGCACTATGTATACCATTCCCAACATACATATAGAAATTGCATTATATCTGGAACTGGATCAGTTTGCAATTGTGCACACATATTTATGGTTGCCAGACAGTGGGTACCGATAACTTCATCGTTGCTATATAAATCTTGCATTATTTTTTTATATAAGATATTGCGTTTAGTTTGTTCCGAATGCTTGTGCGTCGTTGGCCCACAATCTAGCAAAGAAACCGCAATTGCTTGCCGATGCAATTGTGAATGCGATTTTCTGTTCTGAAAAAGTGTAACTAACACAAATTTCTCTTGTATATATAGATTTGACTGAACCGGCCAGATCGGACAACAATATCACATATCTCACTTACAGGCGATAATTCAGTTATTTGATTTTCCGTTTGTCTGCCTTTAATTAAAACGCTAAGAGCACGTAATTTAGCAGAAACTTAACTATGATATAAAGAAACTCAGAAAACTATAATCTCAAAACTAAGCCTCTCCATATTTTTCAATGAAATTTATACAGCCTTTGGAAAATATTCAAAACTTGTGTCTGATAGAAGAATTTTTTTCAATTTCAAACTTTTGTAAGCAATTTACAATTGCTTTCTCCCGAAAAAAATTTCCTGGTGACAACATTTTGTTAATTTAAAAACAAAGCAACTAAAGAAGGGCTTAGTTCAGTTCCTGAATGGATAACAATAAAATTTAGTATCTTATAAACTTACATTGAAGGTTATGTAATCACCTAGTTTCATTACTATATTTTATTTCGTTTCAACGAAGATTATATTAAAATCATCCTTAAATGAAAACAAGAAAAAACGTTAACTTCGGTTGCACCGAAGCTAAATACCCTTTACAGGTGCATTTCTGTTAGTAACTATGTGTTCAGTTTGTATGGAAGCTATATGCTATAGTCAACCGATCTGATCGATTTCTTCGGAGATTACATTGTTGCTTTAGGAAAAAATATATACCAAATTTCGTGAATATATCTTGTCAAATGTGAAGAACTTGATTCCGATCGTTCAGTTTGTATGGCAGCTATATGCTATAGTCAACCGATCTGAACATTTTCTTCGGAGATTACATTGTTGCTTTAGAAAATAATATATACCAAATTTCGTGAATATATCTTGTCAAGTGTGAAAGTTGTCCATACAAGAACTTGATACCGATCGTTCAGTTTGTATGGCAGCTATATGCTATAGTTAACCGATCTGATCAATTTCTTCGGAGATTACATTGTTGCTTTAGGAAATAATATATACCAAATTTCGTGAATATATCTTGTCAAATGTGAAAGTTTTCCATACAAGCATTTGATTCCGATCGTTCAGTTTGTATGTCAGCTATATGTTATAGTGGTCCGATTTTGGCCGTTCCGACAAATGAGCAGCTTCTTGAAGGGAAAATGACGTTTGCAAAATTTCAAAACGATATCTTAAAAACTGAGGGACTAGTTCGTATATATACAGACAGACAGACGGACGGACAGACAGACGGACATGGCTAAATCGACTCAGCTCGACATACTGATCATTTATATATATACTGTTCAGGGTATAAATATATGATATAACCTCACATATAATGAAATGTGTTGATGTTAAATTTCCGGAGGATCGCAACTCCTTATATTAAGGACATAAGGTGTATATCAAAGTCTAGATTACGATGTTTCTAGATTTCGAGCTCCAATTTCGGGCATCAAATAATCGGTTATTATGGCACAATAATGGTTGCCATTGACTTGATACGTTATTACCGGCATCATTTTTGAAGAAATATATTTATATCTTTCTTGAAGAAATGACAGCTCTTGCTCTTCATCGCAAATGCGGCAATTTTCCTTTTTTACTTACCGATTGAGTTCATAGCTGAACTAGATTTGGCTCAAAAACATCGGATCTTCTTGGAACTTTTCAAGAGCCCATACAGAGAAGCGATAAAGCGCTTTCAGTTCTTGAACAAGCTGTATTTTGTACGCTTTCAATTTAAGATATCGACGTAAAATGCGTAAAGTCGTTCCAGTCAGAGTTCAAGAGCCCATACAGAGAAGCGATAAAGCGCTTTCAGTTCTTGAACAAGCTGTATTTTGTACGCTTTCAATTTAAGATATCGACGCAAAATGCGTAAAGTCGTTCCAATCAGAGTTGCTTCGGACGGAGCCAAATCGACTCTCCACAGTCTTCTTGTATACTCTCAGCTGTGGCTGCTACAAGTATATTTTCTTCATTGCGTGATTTAAGGAATGTATTCCTTATAATAGTAACAAACACCAAAACAACCTTTTGTTTCAGTAAACAGAATGCAGAAACAACCTTGAGTTGGAACAATTGAAATGCACTATCACTACAACAAACAATCCTAAACAAACAAGTATCAAAACCACATTGAGTTTGAATACCACAACAACCTTATCATAAAACAAAGCAAATGTATCTAAGCAAACAATGTACATATGTGTAAACAAACCTAAACAAATAATATAATCTGTATCTTAACAAACTATCAACTAGTAATAAGTAAACATACTAGTTAGTATAAATAGAAATATAAAAAAAATGTAATAAGTCAGTCTTAAGAGTATAAATAAAGAGTACACATTTCGGTGCAGCTCAAAATATATTCTTTTGACTCATTTCTACTTCTGGAAAAAATTAACTCGTGCTGGACGTGGTCTATTCGGTCGAATGTTATCCAATAATGAATGCTGTGTTTCAAGATGTTGCGAATAGTACCCTCAGTACTTTAATTATTTGATCAAAATGGAAGGATTTGCGAGTTATAGTGGTTTGGTTGATACTGAACTTGTATACAACGTTTGAACATATCCGAGATGAATTAATTTTGCAATCTTGGTTTTAATAAATAGGAGGAATGGACTCAGTGGCAATCAAGAGAAGAACTGTGACTATCCATGTGAGCACGAAAGCAAAGAAACCCAAAAAGTGAGAGCCTTTACATGGGTTATTTTTTTTGAATTGCGAAGAGAGTTGTCAGAATCAGAAATCTGTGGAAAGCCTATATATGTTTTGGATGACGGCGTTATTATTTAAAGACTTGGTTTCTATGTGTGCTATTAAATCAGGGTGCAATTTCGAAATTTAAAAGCTATTATCATTAACGATAATTAAAGAAGCTTTTGAGTGAAACTGATGGACCCGATAATCTTACAATGTCGCAACTCTAGAAATTTTTTAATATTTTGAAAACAATTAACATGATTTCAGTATCTTAGAAAACGGGTTTTGGCGTAAAATTTGTCTAGAATGTGTACACAAGAAAAAAGGTGACATTTCCTTTTTAGAAGTTGATGATGATAATGAAGCAGACAATAATGGACATGATTTTTCTGACTTTCTAAATATGAAAAGATGGATGAAGGGGACATAAATTAATTGCCATTTGTCATTTCTCATAAATGAATTTGAAATTGATAACGAAGAAGATAGCTCGATAGATGTGAGCGTGAAAATTTAACTTCACAGCAAACTTCTAAAACAATCAATCTGATTGACTTACCAATGGAGAGTTGAAGAAATGCAAAAGTTTCTCGTGCGGTAGCAAATGATATTAATTGTTAAAAAGGGTTTTACCTCAACATAAGAAAAGAACAAATTGTTCAGCAAAATTCCGAAAAAATGCTCGTCTACAGACTCTGAATAATTTTATTTATTGTTATTTGATTGAATTTCTTTATATTTTGAAACAAATAAATCAAATTTTACTTTTTTCTTATTAAAAAATATTTTAAATATTATTATTTTTTTAACATTTAAAGACTGAATGAAAAATACGGTAACTTTTCGTTATTTTAATTTGAGTCTCGATATTTTGGAACCTCTTAAAATCTTAAATTTTGAGATAACAGTAAGACCTCAATTACTCTGATCTCAAAATTTAAGATTTTTTTCTTCCTTTCATTAAACAAGAATTTGGATTCTTTTAATTTCTACTGCTAATAAAATTTAAATAAGTTTAAATAAATATAGTTTTTACTTTAATGGCTTAAAATAATATACAACAAAAAATGTAGAATCTTAATCATTAATTACTTCGCACAAGGCATATTTTCTTTACCGACATAACCATGCGCGATTTTGTTTCGTTTACCACAGATAAAGAGATATCCAACTTTTTACAGTGTGACAGAGTATCAAAAGCTTTTAGCGTTTCTACTATAACATTTTGCATTGAAGCCAGATCAGACAAAATAATCATTTTTGGGAATTTAAATCAAAACGCGCAACACTTATTACGATTAAATGCTATCATATAGAATATTGACAGTTTTACATGTATACAAGAAGTGTTCCAAAGTAAACAGGATTTAAAAAAAAACATAAGATATGTTTTTTTCGGCAAAGTCAATTTATTTTATTCAAAATAGTCTCCCTATGCTTCAATATAGCTTTTTGCATCGTCCAAAAGCATGTCCAACGAGTGTTTTAGCTCGTTTACCAGTATGGCCGCCAGTATGCCGGTGCAAGCCTTTTGAATGGCCTCTACGTCTGCATAACGCTTTCCATTCATAGGCAGAAGTATCTTTCCGAAAAGGAAGAAGTCGCGCCGTTCCATATCAGGTGAATACGGGGAGTGGTTAATGGTTAAAATGTGATTTTTGGTCAAATAATCGGTCACAACCGTCTATCGATGAGACGGCGAATTATCGTGCAACAAACGCCAACTTTTATCTTCGCGATATTCGGACAGAACACGTCGAATACGGCGCACCAAACGCTTCAAAACTACAAGGTAGAATACCGCATTAACGTTTTGGCCGGGTGGAACAAATTCTTTGTGGACAATACTCTAGGAAGCATAAAAGCAAATCAGCATTGTCTTCAATTTTGACTTCTCCATGCGCGATTTTTTGGGTTTCGGCTCGTCCGGTGTTCTCCATTTAGCACTCTGGCGTTTCGTTTCGGGATCATATTGGAAACACCACGTTTCGTCACCAGTCACAATATTGTAAAGGAAGTTTTTGTCCCTTTTGACCTATTTAGTGATGTCCTTCGAATATTGGATTCTGAGCAATTTTTGGTCGTCATTCAATTTGTGCAGAACAAACCGTGCACACACCTTTCGTAAGCCAAATGTTCGGTCAAAATGCGATAAATCGATGTTTTGGAGATGTTCATGAATTTATTTGCATGAATTTACTTTTATTTATAATAATTCATATAACAAAAAGAGTTTTATTATATAAATACATAAACGCAGCACTGGCTACGAGGCCTTCAGCCGTCTTGTAATTATAACTAGGTGAAAAATTCTATTTGCTAAGGGTTAGTAAAGATGTGAGTTGCTTAAATATATTTTAACAAATCGTTGGTTTTTAAGAATCTATATACACTCATCACGTTTTTTTCTGAAGGTTCACTTAGTAGTTTTATGAGATCAATGTTGCCAGAGTTGTGGGCTGTTGGGTGAAGCATCGGACAGAGTGTGAGTAAGTGTTTGATAGAAGCGGTGTCATTGCAAAGGGGGCAAATGGATGGGCTTTTACCCGATAGTAAGTGGGCGTGTATTATGATAGTGTGTCCAATCCTTAGTCGTGTATATGTCTTCATTGCGCTAGTTGGAACTGTTGACATGTTGTTGCATGAATTTAAATGATGATTTTTGATGAATTCACACACAGTTTCGATGAAATTTCCGGTGATCACGGATTTTGATTGGCCCACATGTTGATCGTCATTTATGAAACGACCACTTTGAAAACGTTGAAACCATTGCACTCGTGCACTATGCTACGGGATAGGCAATCATGGCCATAAACTTGTTTCATCAATTAAAACGTTACGGTAAAAGTTTTACCAATTTTAAAATAAATATTATTGTTGGCTGTTTGTTTGAAGCTCATTTTCGTACCGATAACACAAACATACTGACACTTAAAACGCAATAACTTCACTTCCAATCTATGAGATGTCATGAACACTGGACAAGCGATAAAGATAGCAGATTCTAACGCAGCAGTCGACATATAGATGGCGTCACCAGAGGATTCAAAAAGTCCAGTTTACTTTGGAATACACCTTGCATAGAGAAAGTTTTCATATATTTTGTTTTGATTTTGAGGTATATTGATACCATTAACTTTAGAAATTTCAACACTCAGTAAAGTGATTGAAACTTGTTAGCTCTCAATTAATAACTTTTTTATCATTTTGAAGTGAAAATTAATACTCCTAGGTATCATATCACAAAACATTTCATCAAATACATTTCGCGTTTCACTTAATTTCAATTAGTTTACACTTGTATTAGTGATCTTGAGCGGCGGCACAATCCTTTCTATTCACATATGTATATATTTGAGGATTTCAATTTGTCCGTTTCAGTAGATCCAATTACTAAACGTCAAACATACCTGTTCCAGTCAACTGTCAAAATCAAGTATGTGATTTAAACTTTCAATTTAAAGTGAGGGAGAGTTGGCATCTCTTTTTGTCGGTGCTCGATTGATAATATGATGCGTAACTACTTCATTCTGCTTGTTGAGAGCCAATTCGAATACGAAATCATGGGCCCCTGAATAGGCTAAGAATCGCGTAAAAAGATAAGACGAAATCTGTTCGAAATATATGAGATGTTCTACTATTTTTAAGGAAATTTAATATAAGTACAACCTAAGAAAGAGTAGTTGTTTGTAGCAAATACCAATTGTAATGATCTTCTTAAACTAGTATTGGATACTTACTATATATCTTAGCATTCGAATGGAAGTGCCCAAGAAATACAATTCAAAAATAAATAATTTCTCATAAATTTGTCAGTGGTAAAGGGATATTGAAAATGTTCAAATATCTCAAAATTTGAATTTTTGTTACAACTTAAATTTTTTTGGTGATATTATGTATGCTATATGATAGTGTATTTTATGTTAATATATTCAAACAACTGGTTTTGTGAGAATTTAATAAACTTAAACTTTACTTACGGTTACAAATGTGCCCCTTGGAATTTATTTTAGTAGGATTCCAATTTGCCTATTCCTATTTATGCAGTTGCTAAATGTCAAACATATCTAATCCAATGAACTGTCAAAGTAGGGTAGGTGATTTTCTCGCATAGTTTCTTTTTTCTCCTCAATCATCAGTGCCGAATTAGTCTGATTTAAACAACTATCGTGATAATGCATCACAGATATGTCTACAGTGACGTACAAAGGCAAGATGACGAGAGAGCTTAATTCCAGGTGAGTCTCTACACGACAGAAAAACGTGTCTTCATTATTTAACCTTATTTCAAAAATAATGAAAAAATTAACGCAGGTTGATTGCTGCTTTGGGGTTTGCGAGTGTCGAAAAACTAATGCCTCCACAGCTACTGTTTGATGTGGATTTTGGGCTGGAGGCGTAATTGGACCAAATGAGACAGTAGCTGTTAATGATGCTCGATAACGCGATATAATAACCTATTTCTTTTCCTGGATGATATATTGATATGGTTTCAACAAAAGGTGTCACATCTCATACAATTACTGCATGAGACATTTCCCGTTTTCTCGTTTTGGACCATTAGTCACCATTAGATTTATTTTTATAAGGTTTTTTAAAATCAAAGGTCTACTGCAACAAGTCCACAACCACGCATGCCTTTAAAGGAGGAGATTCAATGTTGCATTAAGGAAATTCAGCCATAATTTTGGGGCGCCCTTTACATATATACCTTGGTCCTAAAGAAAGGTTGGAAGTGTGTAGGTGGAATCAAATTTTTGCCACTACAACAAAATTATGATAATCGAAGAATTATAAAGTGCTATAACTATAATTGGGTCACAGTCGGGAATGGCATCTATGGTTTGAAAATTAACCCTCCGTTGTGTGATGTGGCCTACGCAGGACATTTCGATTTTCAAAGTTGTATAGTACATACATATATCATCCAATACCGGTGAAAAGATTTGGAAAAAACGGGGTTTAGAAAAAAACTTCATAAGGTAATATAAAAGGTCTACGTAGGCCACTACTGCAAGCTTTGTAATGTCATATACAATTTTCAAAAAAATTTCAGTTCATCATCACGTGGAAGTGCTAAGCAAATTTATTGCAATGGAGCATGAGGATGATGATCAGTGAGTCAGCGGTAGGTTTGCGATTCTGTTACAAACTGCCCCCTCAAAGGAAAGGTTTACACGGGAAAACGACCAAATGACGAACGAGAAATTAACCAAAGAACAATCTATTGTAATAATTTGTTCACAGAATCGTCTTTACCCTCAACACGCTTTCCCCTGGGTAGCCTAGCCAGGCCATTTCAAACAACGAAGGCCCTCGCAGCCAAATGGGTTTTAAATATAGTCATTCCCGGTTAAGTACCATTGGCTTAACTACTGCATAATTTTGTGCGCCATTCAAAAATTTAATTAAAAATCTCTCCTATGGTATCACATTGCTCTTCACTTATAAAACACTTTTATTTTATACTGCCATTTTTTAATTAATTTTAATATTGTTAAAGAACTGCATATTTTTGTTTTCATTAATTAAAACTTTGATAAAAAATGCTAAAAGATATTTTTAACAAACAGAAAGTAAATACCATATGGTACTTAACCCTTTCATGTTCAAAGTTGCATATAAATATTTAACTAAACACTTCATTTTAAAACCAACTGAACAATATTAATAAAAAAAATAGGAGAATAAATTAAAAATATAATAATGTTGAAAGAAGTGAAGAGGTACTTATGATAATTTTGTAAAGGGCGTCCTTACCAGCACCGTTTGGGCTTAGCAACTGAGCTAGTTCTTAGAGCAGGTCTGGGCGATGCAGGCAGGCGACGTCTAGCTAAGGCAGATGAATATATCTATTCTTCGTTTCCTGGGAAACTAGAGACAAGGAAGTATAAATGTCTCTGTCATTGTTTATATGTACCTCCTTGTCTACCTCCTGGTAGATATGAAATGCTAGGGAACCGGATCGATTACGGGATTGCGAAGTGAAGATGCACTCTTTGTAAAGATAGATTGAGTCCCAAGCACGCCTACGGCAACCTCTGAAGGTACTGGCTGGCTGAACGGAGTCCAAATCTTTAAATATAAGGACGACCCCTCCCTGCAATGGATAAAGGATGTGGTGGTAAAACTTAAGAGCCTGTGTGAGGGGGCCGTTCTTGAAATAGTGGGACAGAGCTGCATCCTCACCATTCCGAAAGTGAAGGTTCTTATGCCTCGAACGGGAAAACGGCTGCACTGCGGCTTCTACAAAGAAAAAATCCTGATGTGTCGACCGAAGATTGGATGGTGTTGAGGGCAAGGAGGATTTTAGCCAGAACTACATTCTCCAAAAAGGTAGACTGAGTACATGCTGTACGATAGGTTCGGGAAGATGGCGAGGGGCGGAGATAGCGTATACCTTCGCATGAAAAAGTGCAACCCGACTGTTAATATTTATGTTTACGTTATGGAGGAGCGAAAGGTCGAGAAGGATCTGGGTAAGATTCTACAAGGTATGATCAAAAGTAAACAGGACTTTTTGAATCTAGCGCTCCCTGTTAGCGCTATCTATATGTCGACTGGTGCGTTAAAATCTGCTATCTTTATCGATTGTCCATTGATTTTATGACATTTCATAGAATGGAAGTGAAGTTATTGCTTTTTAAGTGTCAGTATGTTTGTGTTATCGGTGCGAAAATGAGCTTCGAACAAAGAGCCAACATTAAATTTTGTTTTAAAATTGGTAAAACTTTTACCGAAACGTTTACATAGCGAGTGCAAATGATGACAAGAATGAGACACTACTTTTTGAATCCTATTACATGCCTTACGATGATAAAGCGCCGCCAGCGGACCCCTGGTGATAAACGCTGACACCAATACGCACCACACTGTATGTGGAAGCAGCGAGACCAACAGGGAAGAGTCGTTACTAAATTTTCTGCCTCAAATAATGTTCTAGATGTAACACTACATACAAGTACAAGACGCAAGGTTGAAGGTTGGAAAGTGTTTCGAATACACTCGTCTTCTGACCATAGGCATGTAAGATTTGAAGTAAAATTCACAGCTCTCAATAAAAGTAAAACTTTCCGAAATCCTAAAATCACTAATCTGAACAAGAAAATAGTAACACAGAAATTAACCACATTCAAGGCATGTGATTTAACCTCTGAACTTGAAAAGGTGACGTCACACTTACGAATATTCTCAGTACAACATATTTCATCGCATGCCCTCCGTCGCATGCAAAGCGAAGTTCGAAGCCGCCTTGGTGCAACAGGGAGCTCGGATCACGTAGGCGCAGTGTTTATGAACTCTAGAAACTGGCGAAGATAACCAGTATGTAAAAAAGAGATTCAACAAATCAAAAGGAAGTCGTGGAAGGGCCTCTGCTGCAAATTAGAAAAGACTACCAAAGTGGCTATGCTTAGGAAGCTATTACCCATCACCCCACTACCCCTAGACTAATACACAACAAGAAAAAACGTTAACTTCGGTAGGATTACAACGCAAAACACACGTACTGGGGCTCACGTCTTATTAATCCGAAAGGACGACAGTTGTATCAAACTGTTATAAATAGGCACAATAACCTTGAAATAATATCTCCTGGTAAGCCGACATATTGGCCTAGTGATCGTAAGAAAATACCAGATTTAATTGATTTTGCTGTAATCAAAAATATAGATAAATCGCACATAACAGCTGATACATGTACTGATCTATCTTCTGATCATTCTCCTGTACTAATCAAGTTATTTGAACAACCCATATTCGTTAATCCAAAAGTGGGTCTAACTTCTTATAAAACGAATTGGCTAAAATATAAAAAATACGTCAGTAGCCACATTAATATTGAGTACAAAATAAATACGGAAAGTGATATTGACGAAAGTATAAGAGAAGTTAATGATATAATAACCAGCGCAGCTGTCTTAGCAACACCAAACAAAAGATATACTCGTAATCCGCTTGGCTTCAGAAAAATCTCTAATAGAGAAATAGAATTGCTTGTAAATGAAAAAAGGCGTGCAAGACGTGAATGGCAGATAAATCGCTCCCCCTCCACTCTGATTCAATTGAAAGCTGCGGTACGTAAATTAAAAAAAGCGCTCAAACGTGAGGAAGAATTGAACACCGAAATGTATATAAAGAAGCTGTGTCCAAATTCAAACAAGCAAAATTCCCTTTGGAAAGCCCAAAAGTCCATGAAGCCACCAACTGACTCCAACATGCCAATACGAGACTTGGGTGGAAATTGGGCTCGAAGTGACGAGGAAAAGGCTAATTGTTTTTCAAATCACCTAGAAAAGGTATTTCAACCCAATTTGCCAAAGAATAACTTTAAGCTGTCAATCTTACCCAACACAGCTAAAGAGTCGATCGAGTCTCTTAAGACCTCACCTTCTGAAATTATTTGTATCATCAAAGAACTCAATCCAAAAAAGGCGCCGGGATATGATAATATTTCCCCAAAAATGCTAATTGAGTTACCAATTATTGCTGTAGAGGTGCTCTCTTTGCTCTTCAATGCAATTCTTAGTTTCGGATACTATCCAATTTCATGGAAAAAGTCGCAGATTATCTTGATAGATAAACCTGGGAAAGACTTAACACAGCCGTCTTCATACAGACCAATCAGTCTTCTACCCTGTCTTTCAAAAGTATTTGAAAAAGTATTACTATCAAAGATAACTCCTTTCCTCCATGAAAATAATACAATACCCATGCATCAATTCGGTTTTCGTGCGAAACATGGCACAATAGAGCAAGTAAATAGAATTACTAACGAGATAAGGAAAGCATTTGAGCACAGGGAGTACTGTTCAGCAATATTTTTAGATGTAGCTCAGGCGTTTGATAAGGTGTGGCACGAAGGTCTTTTATACAAGATTAAAAAAATTCTACCTTTAGAACTGTATAAAACATTGGAGTCTTATTTAAAAAATAGACGATTTGTGGTAAAAGTGGGAGATTTCATATCTGATGAACGACAGATAAGAGCTGGTGTACCCCAGGGCAGTGTTTTAGGCCCAACACTATACATCATATATACAGCAGATCTTCCAACAGCTAATAATATATTAACTTCAACTTTTGCGGATGACACAGCTATAGTGAGCCGTAACAAATGCCACATTTTAGCATCACGAATATTAGCGAAGAATTTAAGTTCTGTCGAAGAGTGGCTAGCGAACTGGCGTATAAACGTGAATGAACAGAAGTGTAAGCATATTACATTTTCGCTAAGACCAAAGATGTGCCCGGCAGTAAAAATAAACAATATATTAGTACCCCAAGCGAACGAAGTAACATATCTTGGTATTCACCTAGATAGAAGGCTCACGTGGAGAAAACACATCTCTAGTAAAATAACATGTATGAAGATTAGAGCTGCAAATTTAAATTGGCTTTTAAATAAAAACTCAAAACTTAGCCTAGACAACAAAGTGCTTTTGTATAATGCGGTCATAAAGCCGATTTGGATGTATGGCATTCAACTGTGGGGTACGACCTGTGCAACCAATATTGATATATTACAAAGGTTTCAATCAAAAATGCTTAGAACAATCACGTGTTCACCATGGTACATGCGTAACGAAAATATCCATAAAGACCTTGGTATCCCTATGGTAAAGAAAGAAGTAGAAGACAGCAGAATTAAATATATATCTAAACTCCGAGATCACCCAAACCCTCTGGCTAATGCTTTGGTACATTCCTGCGATCAAACACGACTTAAAAGAAGAGATATGCCAGCGTACTAAGGAGCAACGTATCACCAAAACAGCTCAATCACTTGCTTGAGCCTGTCTAGTTTTTAATTAGATTTAAGATTTTATAACTTATTGTTAGGCTTTAAGAAAAAGCAGATTCAATAAATAAAATAAAATTTTGGAAAAAAAAAAAAAAAAAAAAAAAAAAAACTTCGGTAGCACCGGTTCCTTCACAGGAGCTATATGCTATAGTAATCCGATTTGAACAATTTTTTCGGAGATTATGTTATTACCTTAAGCAGTAATCCATGTCAAATTTCGTGAAGATACAACGTCAAATGCGGAAGTTTTCCATACAAGCCCTTGATTCCGATCGTTCGGTTTGTATGGCAGCTATATACTATAGTTAGCCGATCTGAACAATTTCTTCTGATATTACAATATTTCTATAAACAATAACTCATACCAAATTTCGTGAAGATATATCGTCAAAAGAGGAAGTTTCCATGCAAGCATTTGATTCCGATCATTCAGTTTGTATGGCCGCTATATGCTATAGTTAACCGATCTGAACAATTTCTTCGGAGATTACATTGTTGTCTTAGAAAATAATCTATACCAAATTTCGTGAATATATCTTGTCAAATGCGCAAGTTTTCCATACAAGCCCTAGATTCCGATTGTTCAGTTTGTATGGCAGCTATATGCTATAGTAAGCCGATCTGAACAATTTTTTCTGATATTACATTTTCGTCTTAGAAAATAACCTGTGCAAAATTTCAGAACGATATCTTAAAAACTGAGGGACCGGTTCGTATATATACAGACAGACGGACGGACGGACGGACAGACAGACAGACGGACATGGCTAAATCGACTCAGCTCAACATACTGATCATTTATATGTATACTTTATAGGGTCTCCGACGCTTCCTTCTGGGTGTTACAAACTTCGTGACAAACTTAATATACGACGACTGTTTGTTTTATGACAGGAGATATTTCGTCTTGGCCTTGTTCACTGCCAGACCCATTTGTTTTGCTTCCTTGTCCAGACTGGAGAAAGCAGAACTAACGGCGCGGGTGTGGAGGCCGATGACATTAATATCATCGGCATACGCCAGCAGCTGTACACTCTTATAAAAGATTGTACCTGCTCGATTAAGTTCTGCAGCTCGAATTATTTTCTCCAGCAGCAGATTGAAGAAGTCGCACGATAAGGAGTCACTTTGTCTGAAACCTCGTTTGGCATCGAACGGCTCGGAGAGGTCCTTCCCGATCCTGATGGAGCTTTTGGTGTTGCTCAACGTCAGTTTACACAGCCGTATTAGTTTTGCGGGGATACCAAATTCAGACATCGCGGCATAAAGGCAGCTCCTTTTCTTGCTGTCGAAAGCAGCTTTGAAATCGAAGAAGAGGTGGTGTGTGTCGATTCTCCTTTCACGGGTCTTTTCCAAGAGTTAGCGTATCGTGAATATCTGATCGGTTGTTGATTTTCCAGGTCTAAAACCACACTGATAAGGACCAATCAGTTTGTTGACAGTGGACTTTACTCTTTCACACAATACGTTCGATAGAACCTTATATGCGATTTTGAGGAGGCTTATCCCACGGTATTTGGCGCAGACTGTGGGGTCTCCTTTTTTGTGGATTGGGCAGAGCTCACTTAAATTCCAATCGTTGGGCATGCTTTCGTCAATATTTTACAAAGAAGCAAAGGCATGCTCCTTATCAGTTCTTCGCCGCCGTGTTTGAATAGCTCGGCCGGCAATCCATCGGCGCTTTGTTGTTCCTCATGCGGGTAATTGCTATTCGAACTTCTTCATGGTCGGGCAATGGAACGTCTGCTCCATCATCATCTATTGGGGAATCGGGTTCGCCTTCTCCTGGTGTTGTACTTTCACTGCCATTCAGCAGGCTGGAGAAGTGTTACCTTTATAATTTAAGTATGCTCTGGGCATCGGTGATTAGATCACCTTTGGGGGTTCTACAAGAGCACAGCATCTCACTCATTAACTTTAAATATAGAGAAAGCCTTAGAGGATTAGAAATATAACCTGGGCGCCTTTCTTGGCATAAGTGGAGCGTTCAATAACGTATCCAATGGGGATATGGCTAATTGTCTGGTTGCAGCCGGAATGGGGCCCGCCATCGTAGCATGGATAACAGCTCTACTAAAGTGCAGGAGGATTAACGCAGAATGAAACGAAACCAGATTGCTGAGGTTAGTTCGAACAGGAACTCCTCAAATGGTTGTACTGTCGCCTCTTGTGGTTCATTGTAGCAAATAAGCTTCTGAAAAAATTTGAAGAAAAAGCACCAAAACTTATAACTTATGCAGGCGACAGAGCTAAACGAGTGTCACGCCACAGAAATACGCCTCTGAGCGTATTTGCCTCATAAAAAATACGAATCTGTGTAGAGAGAAAAAAACATCGAAGACAGCGTCTTTTTTTTTAATTTCTTTCATGTTTTTTAAATTTTAGTAATTGTTTCTTAATAAATTTAACTTGTTTTTGTGTTTGTTGCGTGTCACGTGTGACGAGCAAGTTCCTAGGCATAATTAGTATCGTTGTGAATAGCACTCTAAAAGCTATACACCAATGTTCAGTATCGGCTAACCTAGAAGTAAATGCCGATAAGACGGACATGGTACTTTTAACAAGGAAGTACTAGGTCCCCTCATGGAAACCCTCGGGCTCAACGGAGTAGAGTTAACTACCAAAGATCAAGAACCGGGAAGTAATTTTTGACAGCAAACTGAAGTGGAAACTCAATGTGAAGAAAATTGACATTTCGGACAAAGCTGAATAGGCAGCGGGTCGGTGGATAAAATAGACCGCGCACCTTTACTCTTTATTTGGGATAGAAGGTTTCAGGTCACGGTAAAAGAGGGATTTCACACCAACATAATAATTACAGTTTAGTATACGCTTGTTTTTCTGAAAAACATAAAGCGTATTCAGTTATTCTTGCGATGAATTATTAAACAAAGGAGTCCCATTAAATTTTGTATACAGAATCAAATTTTTGGTGCCGAAACGTTCAGAATGTTGGAAAAGCCCTTCGCTTATAATTGTTTGTCGCGAAAAAGTGTTTTTCATTGGTACAAACTACGCAAAGAACGTCGAGAACGCGTTTACCATGAACCACGCCCAGGACGGCCATCAACATCAACTGATGACCAACACGTCAATAAAATAAAAGATTTAGTGCTTGAAATTGACGATTAGCAGTTAGAGATCTTACTTACATCGTTGGAATAACGGAAGGATCAGTCAAACCCATTTTCAAAGATTATTTGAGCCTAAGAAAAGTGAAAGCACGATTGGGTTCAAAATTACTCGAGTTTTTCGAAAAACAACGCCGCGTTTACGTCTGTGAAACAACGCTTTTCGACTATCAGGATGTCATAACACGTATTATTACGGGCAATAAGTTTTAGATATATGTATGCCTACGAAACAGACAATCAATCAGCGGAATATAGTGTCGAAAAACCACGATAAAGTGGTGAACTCCGAGTGCCTTTCGACCGACCAAACTGTCAACAAGGAATACAATATGAGTGTTATGGCGTCGTTTGCGTGAAGCTATAAACAGAAACCGGAATTATAGGGCGACAGCTCTTGGTTTTTGCACCACGAAATGCGCCATTGCATACTCTATTGACTATTCTTGAGTTTTTCGTTTAGTTTTCAAACAATATCGTGCCACAACAAACTTATTCGCCTGATTTATCTCCGTGTGACTTCTAGGTATTAAGCAATCTCAAACGGAAAACGTTTCGAATCAACTAAAGACATTAAACGTAAGTCGCTATGCTATGCGCATTGAATATTTCGAGAATTGGAAAACTTGTATTGAGGCCAATTGGGATTACATAGATTTTGAAGAGTAAATTAAGAATTTTAATACTAACAAAGTCTTACTTTTTTAGCGCATAGTATATACACGGACGCATCAAAAATGACTGATGGAGTGGGCGCCGGGATTTATTGCGCGGAGCTAGATCTCAGGCAACTCTTCAAGCTGCCGGAATACTGGATTATTTTCGAAGCAGAAATCTTAATGGTAAGGAAAGCTGCTGAGTTAGCTAACAACGCAAAAAGTGGCATATACATATATGTAATATAATTATGTGCATCGATAGCCAAGTGGAAATTAATGCAATAATCTCACATTTCGCATTGCGTCAGAAACTGTCCTTAAAAGCAGGGAGGTAGTAAATATAATGGCTGTTGGAAAGCGGCTGTTTATACATTATGTGAAAAATAATAAGGACAAGGATGCATAAAAACAAAACAAAAATAAAATTGTTTACGCCAGTTAATGGCATTTTTTTATCACTCTTTATTTATAAAAACAGATTCCGTTAAACAAATAAAAAAGTATTTGCACACATTTCGTAAAACGCCATTTTGTTCTTAACAAAGTCCGCAAGCAGTTGTGCGATTTAATAAGGACAGCATGCTATTTAAAACCAGTAACGAAAATAGTTTTACTGAAACGTGTTTTTTTGCAGAGATCAGGCAAAAATAATACTTTTGGTTTTAATATCAATAAATTTAAACGTGGTTCTTCTTTTTATTGTATAAGCACTACGATCCGAAAACTCGAGAACATATGAAATATTTAGTGAAACAAGGAAATTCGTACTTAAAAGTAGCGAATTTACTGAATGCTTCCAAAACACTGTTTGAACAAGCAGGAAAATGGATTTCTCAGATTGAAACACGCGTCAGGAAGTCAAAAATATTCTTGTTTGTAAAGAAAATATAGTTTGCTCTGTTAAGAAAAATCCATTCATTTCGCCAAAACTTATAAAACGTGATTTGAATATTGATGTTGATCCATCAACAGAGTACTTATAAAGGAAAGTCTGAAGAGCCGAAGCTCGATAGAAGAGCCTATGTTGTCAAAAAAGAACGTGCAACAATAGCTTAAGTTTGCCGAAGGACATGTCTTTTGGCATAAAGAAAAATGACGTAACATTCTCGTGTTTGACGAAACAAAAGTCAACTTATTTAATTCTAATCGAGGTATTCATTATGTAAGTGGACCGAATAATGCTGCCTATAACCCTAAGTACGGATATACGATAAAGCCCGTTAAACATGTTGGCGGAAACATTATGATTTGGGGATCGTTTTCATACAATGGTTTGGGGTCGCTGCATAGGATACAGCGGACTGTGAAGGCGGCAACCGATTTAGTGGCAATACTACAAGAACTTATGCTACAGTACGCTGAAGACAATACAAAACTTAGCTGGATATTTATGCAGGACAACGACCCTAAAAACACGGCTAAGTGTACAAAAGAGGGGGTTAGGGTCAATAATGGAGTGGCCACCGCAGTCCTTGGATCTAAAATCCATTGAAAATTTGTGGTGTATGGTGAAAGCGACGTTAATAGAAAAGTTTCAAAGTATTAATGAAAAGCCCTTTTAACTTATTCAAATTTCATGGAATGCAATTCCTGTTTCCGTCTGCCAAAACCTAGTTGATTCTATGCCAAAGCGGTGTTGATCAATTTTAAATAACGAGGTATTTTCAACAAAATATTAAACTAATAAGTAATTAATATCATCACTTCTGAATGAAAACTAGTTACTTTTATTATTTAATATTGTATTTTTTTAATAAATCACTATTTTTTTACATGCTAATATTGTGAATTTGAAAACAAAATATGCAAATAAAATACAAAACATAGCAAAATATGCGTAAAACTGTTTTTAATTTGTTCGCAATAAATTTGATTAGTTATTCGCTGTTAATTTCCCCACATTTCTGGAACCATTAACTGCAGACCACTGTCCTTATTATTTTTCACATAACTGTATGTACATTAGGGTGATTCAAAATTTTATTTTTTTTTTCAATTGGTACTCGCAAAAATAGGTTCCAAGACACCTCTAAGAAAGCCTCTCCAAATATGAGTTTTTAATTGTAACGGGAAGGTCCTCCGCCTAACGGTTTTCTATTTTTTCTTATTATCAGATAGAAAAATTTATATCTCGCTTCCAACTACTTGAAAAAATATCTTGTTAATTAGGTTTTGTAGGAAATTGAATGCTCTAAAATATGGTCTCTTATGATTTTTTCGTAAACCCAACCGTTTAAAAGATATTAACGGTTGAAATTTGACTATTTTTGGGAAAATTTTTTATTTCTTATGAATTTTATAACTCAATGAAAAATCTGAATCGGCTTGATATAAAAGAGCATATTATGATAAACTTAAAAAATCTACACAATTTGATAAATTTGGTCACTGTTAGAATGAGGATTAAAATGCAGATGTATGCTATGCCTCACTGGTTTTTGCAATTAAAGCAATGTCTATTTATGCTGCAATCTGCTAAAAAAACATGATTTTTCTTCCACACTGAAATTTGAATATGAAATGCGATAAAAAAAAATTACTTGTTTTTTATTTTAATTACCACCTGCCTAAAGGCAACATCCAGAATATAGCGAACCAAGACTCCAAGGACTTCGAAGTTTTTATCAACTCATATATTCGTCATGACTAACACAAATCTGTCCTCATTAATTTTTTAGGTGTTCTGATTTTAATTCGGTCATGAGAGGGTTAAGCGAAATTCTTTTAAGTGCCATTACCTCTTAAGTACAAGAAATCTGCGTTTTTGGTTGTTTTAAAGTTTTAAAGTGTAATGTTTAATTCAGTGTAAAAGTCTTTTATATAAAATCCCATGACTTTGGAACTACCAGCCACGCCTAATTACATATACATATCACAATTTTGAATTTCCCCGGGCTCTTTCACTTTACAATATTGTTTATACATCAGACACCAGAAATAGGCTGAAAGTCATTCCATATTTCAAAAATGATTCTATGAATTTCCAATCTCCAGATACCGAATATTTAGGCCTCAGTGTATTGGTGACTTTATAACGGAAATTAGTCTGTAAGATATACCATCTGATAAAATTTGAAAAAGAAAAAGAACATTTTCAGGAATTTTAATACAAATATTTATTATCGTCTTCGAAAAATGCTCCTGAGCACGCAATTAATCCAGATTTCCTTGCACTTTTAAGCTCGTCTTGGGTGGCTTTTAGTGCTTTCAACGAATTTACGTTTTTTTCATTTTTAGAGCGCCGTCTGCTAGATTTCTGGATAGTTTCGACGTTATATTCATAAACCCACGCCTCGCCCGTAGTAATGATGCGTTGGATGAATGTAGGATCCCACGTTGTCAAGAATTTCTTTTCCGACCTTTACTCGACGTCGCTTTTTTTCGAAAGATTCAGGTCTTTTGGTACGAGACTAGCAGTGATACGTTTCATTCCTAAAATGTGTTCAGTCGATCCATAAGAGATGTATAGTAGAGATCCTCTGCTTCTTCTCTAATGCCAAAACGACAATTTTCAAGCACCGTCTATTTGACTTTTCACGGTGTTATCGTCATTTGCAGAAAAGAACTCGCATGACGCAAGCTTTCTATGATTTCACGACCTCAGGGAGAGTTTGCTTGCGCAATTCAAACAAAATCAAAATCTGATAAAACGTGGTACACGTGTTCACTGCCACCATGCATTGGCATCGGAACACTGCCATAAAATGTCATGATTACCGCCAAATAGGAAAAATTGGGCAACTTCTCGGGATAAGTCTCTTCGTTACCTCCTCTGAATTTAAATATCCGATGATAACTCCGCCCACTCTCTATACAAGTATAAAGGTTTTTGTGAAAACTACTACAAGTACAAAAACTTTTTATATAAAGTAGAATGCTAGAAGTATTCATGACGCAGATGGGACTCATGGAAGCCGACTTCAGAATTGGACATTGGACACGTGGGAACCGCGTCAACCGAATTGGGTACGTAAAATTATCCTGAGATTTTTATGCTTCATTGTAAATTTATGTAAAATTGGACTACAAGCACGACTTTTTCAAATATATAATAATTTTATATTCAATATGATTCTTTTAGATGAAAGTATATAAACCTTATGATATAAATAAAGCTTTACAAAAAACGTGCTTTAAAGATATGTGATTTTATGTCTAAAAATTGTCGAAATTCCATCAGATTTTTACAACCCACCAGATAGCAAATATGTGGACCCCAGTGCCTATGACTGTCTGTTTACGTAAAAGATCTGTTAATCTGTCAGATATATTTTTAGAAACTTGCTCTTGTGTCAAGAAATGTCTTCGGTATACTTAATATAGAGATTTTCGAACATCCAGTTAACTTGATACCGCATATATCAGTTAATATGTGAGTTGTCTTTATGAAATTAAGAGAGCGTGTCCTTATAATAATAGTGCGTTCTTGTATCTATGAACAAAATAAATGATAAATCTGGTGAATATTTATTTTAGCCCTCAGTTTCGGTTGGTGTCTTAGCAAAATAAAGGCAACGTATAATATTGGGTATGCTAAAGTTTAATGCCGAAAATGTATGAACTTCCTTATGTTCTTCCTCTATCTGATGATGATTTCCGATTATTTTTTTTACTTCTTCCCTATATTCTCAATATAAAAACAAACATTTATAATAATTAGAACAGGTGTATGGGAATATTATTTTAATACCCAATCAAGTTTTTATATGGAATCTTTTATATTTCTGAAGGGTATTATAGTTTCTGTGCAACCAAAGTTAACATATATTTTTTTTTAATTTAACTAAACTGACTTAAACTCATTTTGACATTTTATTGTTGTTTTTCCCTATACATAGTATCCTTCTTACATTTTCTTAGTTATGTGTTTGTACATATATTGTATTTATCTTTTTTTGAATTCTTGCTTCTTGTTGGCATACAGTATATGGAAATCAAAGGCTTATATACGGTTTATATTTGCATACAAACGGATGCATACACTCACTTTTACGTACATGACCATATGTGATATCTAATGTGTGTTGTTCGTTTATACGTAGTTAGATGAAAGCCTTTACGTAGGCTGCACGTTTGCGTGTGCAATTAAACATTTTGTATAATTCTGAGTATGCCTACCCATACTTGCATATATGCAGTTTTTAAATATACGCGAAAGCATATGTGTATGTATATATGTTTGCATTCAAACGAAACTTATTTAGACATTAATAATTTACCGTTGCATTTATATACAATTTCACTGTTTAAGTGATATAGCTTACACCTGAACGATTTTTTACTATATAATTACAAGTGTCTTTCTTAATTTTTCTGTTATTCATTTAGCTATTTGCGAGATTCGTTATTTATGCAAAGATCAAAGTGGATTTATTTTGGAACACTTTCTGCCGCTTATTTCGTGTCAGAACACTGTTTTTCATACTTTTGAGGTTGCTGCTGCTCCTGCAAAACAAGCTCTCCACTTGATATGTATATTCAAACGCGCATGTATTGTCACATTTTTGTATATTGTACAATCGAGTGCATGTGTAAATAACCGAGTACGAAAGAGTAGGTAAACAGGAGAACTAATCGACAAAAGTTGGCATTGCGGCGGTCACTGCTGACTCTAACGATTGCAAACCATGCGCACAACACAGTAAGACGGTTGTGGCAACGGTAATCGCAACGGCAACGACAAAACAGACAATAACAGCGTTTTTACTGCTATGCAGGACATATACCGAGGTAAACACACAGTTCAACCGCACACAATACATTTCCAACTAAAAACGGTCATTTCAAATATATGAAATAATAGTTATCACAACATTGGAAACACTCACTGTGTGGTTATCGTTTTAGTCGCAATATGCAAGTCCCTTATGAAAATAAGTATAGGTAACACATCTTCTGACGTTTCTAGCCTTTTAAACATGTTTACACAATACACATACGAAATTCTATATCAAATATTATATATACATATGTACATATGCATATGCATTTTCACTTTTTTTAAGTGAATATATTATATATATATATTTACTCAGTGATGAAGGCCATTTATATATATTAGCCCATCATTTTCCTTTTATTATTTTTGTTGATATAATTTTTGCACTTCTTTCTCTACAAATAAACGTATTCACGGGGTATCAACATACAAGCGCCAATAAGAATTAAAGATGACGTTTTAAATTGCTTTTCTCAACCGTTTTTTTTTGTGGCCATATTTTATAAAACATATCGTATTTTTCGCCACCGACCGCACATCTAAAACCTTCCGTTTCTGTGGTAATTTTCGAAAGTAAGTCTAAATCCAACTGAGTTTCGAAAGCACGCGCAACTTGGCATGCGCTCTGATGGGGTCGAAGAGCAAAATTTGAGAAGCAAAATAACGAGTAGTAAAACAAAATCAGCATATATGAAGAAGCTCACCAACCCTTAGCCGTACCCAATACTATGTAACTACTACTCGCCAACTACCCTTCGACATGTGCACAACCCCAGCACGAGCAGCAGACACTTTAGGTAAGCACTGGAGACAGGCAAAACTACAAAAGCAACTAGGTTTATAATATACATACATATGTATGTTGTATGTTTATGTACACTCTGCAGTCGAACCAAATAGTTATAAGTTGCACTAGGTATAATGTGTACCACAGGTCCAACTAGTCAACCACCCAGAATGCTGTTTTTAACATGTTGTTGTACTAAAATAAGTCAATTGCGATTTTCAGATATAATATAAATAATGCAGAGAAGAAACAAACAAGTCTGGAATCATGCTACGCTCTATTTAGAATTTCTTAAATGAAATAAGGCTAGTCACGAACTAGTCGGACATCAGTTTGCAACACGTAAAGCACAGTATATACAGTAGAAAACCTTTTCGTGGTAGCTTTCTGAGGGGTGAATAGCGACCATTTTGGATTTTCAGTGGTAGCAACGCAGTGTTGTATATATTGAGGTAGTAAATAAGAGGCAAAAGCAACAAATATTGTTATTTAATATAAATTAAAAATGATTTATATATGGTATATTTTTATTAATAGATGCTTTAAATGTCATAGTGTCATTGATTTACTGATAATCAGATATTTTGCAAGTAGTGAGTTGTTATTTATAAAATGTGTCCCTGGTGTTAGATTTCTCGGTGGTGAGTTTTCTACGGCTGTGTTTGTTTACATTAGATCGACAGAAAACAAAAGCTGTTGCTTTCTAAAAGCCATAATCTTGTTTTTAAACTTTAAATACTTATTTATTTAAATAAGTTATTTTTAAAATTATATTCTTATATCTAAATGCAAATTCCAACTAATTTTTTGTTGTAACGGTTAACCAATTTGTATATGTCAAAAGATAGCTTACCACCCAGGACTGTATCTTTTTGCATGCAAAAGTTAAGAAATTCTTGAAGCGTGTTTAAAACTTGTTAATAATAAACAACTTACATAACAAGTAATATTCCAGTAAAATTTAAGAAACATGCAAAGTATTCAAAATAATCACATAAATAATGTAAATACTTGCATTTCATAATATCTATTAAAGTGTAGCTTATCAAACTTTAAAATTTATGTGTATATAGCTTAAATGCTAACACAACACCTTGATTACCATGACAGTAGCAAAAAAATGTTACACAACACCCTAAGGTTTTCTAGAGTTGAGTACATGTATGTAAATAAAGCAAAGGTTTACTGTATGTACTGAGACGTAAAGCTGGTCAGGCATTCGGCTACACATCCGACTTATACAAATTTCAAAACAATTTTCTAATATGCTATTTTATTTGACCAGTAATTTTTCCGCTTAACGAATGGAGGAAAAGTTAGTTTATTTTCCAACTAAGACTGGTATATTTCTGACCGTAAACTAACAACTAGTTTTCTTGTTCTTAAAAAAACAAAAATTTAAGCATTGTATAATTAGTTGATTTAGCTGCTGGGCATCTACTTATACATTTACTTAAGTGCACACCCGTTTAGATACTATATGTATGTATGGTTACTCGCAGAAATTTCGACGAGTAACATCAATTTGTTTGTGTTGAAACTGGTCGTGTGCGGAAGTGTAGCATAATGACAGGCGAAAGAAAATTATAAAGTGTGTAATAAGAGAAACGTCAGCGTTAAACCTGGGTGTGCAGTAAATCAATGTTAAACCGTTGGCGTACGACACAGCGAAGTATAGTCGTCAGTTGGTAAACATTTCATATACATACACATAAATAAAGATACTTCCTTCTACAGCACAACGAGTTTGTCTATGATAGGCTTTATTGTAAAATTCTTGTTGAATTATGAAATCTTATACGATCTTCCAATACTCTCATTGGCGCATTTAACAGAGACGTTCACGAGTCTGTCCATCATATAACATAAAAGATCCTTCTGTTATAGCTCTTGGTTTAGGAGATTACATAATGTAGTTATGAGACATGTTGTATTTACGTGATAAAACACGCAATTCAGATACACAAAAGGTACAGATACTTTGCTTCAATATTTTATTTAAAATGTTACCCAATAATTTTCAAGTATTAATGGTATTTCAATGCAGCCGTCACGGATGTGTCTGTTTAGCGTGGCTAGCGTTGGTGACAGAAGGCCAAAGTTGTCTTCTTATCGAAACCAGGAACGAAAAACTGCTCCTGGCCAAAATCTAACAGACCAGTCAGTTTAACAACCTTCCCACTAACAAGTATGGGCAGGATCTATGACGATCTCATCAATCGACAAATTTCATCAAACGGACAGACAGTACGCGTACGTCAAAGAAAAATCGGTTGATGGCGCTCTACATGAAGTTCTTGGGACAATCGTTAATTCACCATAGAGACATTCATTGACATGGAAGGTGCATTCAACAACGCTAGTACGGCTGAACTGATATCAGCTATCACTATTGCTTATACCGGCACATAGAAAGGGACCTTGATATCCCCACCAACTGGGAGAAAAGTCACGGCCTAACTATGAATTCTGAGAAAACTGAAATTTGTCTTTTCACAGGACGGACAAAAATAACGCAATTAAATCTTTTAGGAGTTCCCTCCTATTTTACCATCGCGCTCCTTTAAATATCTTGGAGTTATCCGAGATAAAATACTAAGCTTGAGAGAACACATTAAGAACAGGGCTTTGGGGCAGCTGCAGAAGAGCTATTGCCCCAAAGGAGGGTTTACGATTCCACATGCGGTATTGTGGTGGACGACATTATCGAAATAAAGTTTGCTGGGCGCTACCGGCCAAAAAAAACTACATGAATAAAGATTCTGGAGGTAAGGAGGTTATCCTCGATTATGATTCCATACATCCGGCCAGCCGCTTCATGATTTTAAATCATTGGAGCCAGAACCAGCGTCACTACGGGCATTGTATCTACTCTTTGTTAATATACTCTACTATACTCTTTGTTAATGAACTCGGACTCAATTAGCAATGCGACCGAGAAAAGGATATCAATGAGGAATTAAACACAACGTTTTCATTCCCCAGTAAATAAGAATGGATTAATGGTTCTGGGGTCGACAGGTCTAACGGCGAAATCTAAATGTAAACCGACTGATGAAAGTATGAAATAGGAACAGAAGCGGGCTTCTTCTAGAGTAATCCATACTCAGAAGGAAGTTTAAAAATAAATGACCAGAATTCGTCCTTTGAGGCCGTTGGTATAACAGAACCAAGTAGACTTCTGCCTTAACCAACAAGACCATAAACCTTCTTGTTGCTATGCAAGCAGGCAATATATAGACTCTCAGTAGATAGCTGGCTTAACTTCATCTGGGCATACCATAAACTTACTTTGGGAAAGTGTTGATGGTGGACAGATCAAAAGCCTTATACTTCTTCTCAAAAGGAAGCTTTGTAATATTGTTGGGGTTATTACAGAACACCCACCTTAAAGATTAAGCCTATAGACTATAACCAATTTCACCTCTTGCGTCCTTGTCGCGCACCCGAGAAACGTAAGTAAACCTTGTGTAAGATGCGGTAGCTTACGGAGGCAAGGGTCTCGGCTAAACGAGAAGAAGCTTCTGCGGAGCCACTCCGACTTATTCTATTTTAGTGTTGGCTGAAGTTTAATTTAGGAAGCAAGCGACTCACTATATAAATGTGTATAAAGCTTTTTACTACTCTCCTAGCGAGGCTTCGTACTGGGACCGGCTACGTAGAAACCAAACCCCATGAAAAGGAAACATCAGCTTCGGATGAACGACCCTACTTTTGATGACAACCACACAAACGTAATAAAGACTATGATTTAAGGACATGTGCCTTAAATGTCCGTTACTATATTGAAAAGGTGCCGATGGCTCTCTGGTTAATGTCCTCGTAAAAGTAAAGGCTGACATTACTGCCGTCCAAAAAATGCGATAGATGGGACAAGGACGAAGACGAGTAGGCCCTTGTGACATTTACTACAGCGGCCATATAAAAGAGCGCATGTTCGGTGTGGGATTTGTGTGACTCAGTCGTCGTGCCTTGGCAATCACTATGGCGGATGAGCATCTACCCGCAATCCGCAACAGAGCAAAATTTTCCAACAATACACTGTTTTGCGTCCACGCCCCGAGGAAAGAGAAGGACAATATGACCAATGATACCTTTTATAAGCGGCTGGAGCGCGCCTATGACAACTACCGTGCGTCACGATTTTAACGACATGAGGGGCAAAGAAGGCATATTTGGTACAACAATCGGAAAATTCAGCCTCCATGGCGAAACCTCTCAAAATGGGTCAATACTGATCGAAATCGCCCGAAGTGTGGTTGTTCGTAGTACTCGATTCCGCCACATGAAAATTCATCCAGCTACTTGGCTGTCTCCGGATTGAAAAGTTCGTAACCAGATCGATCATGTTGTGATAAATGAATGACACTTCTCCAGTGTCCGTTACGTGCGTACGCCCCAACAACCTAACATCGACCCCGACCTGTATCTTGTTGTAGCGAGGAGCAACACCCACCTCTGTGCAGCACAGCACTCCCGTCAACAAATACAGGGAAGGTACAACATCGAAAAGCTACTATCACAACCAACTGCGAATCAGTTTTCCACTCGACTTTCTGCCCTCTGAGAGCACTCATCAGCAACTCAGTATAATGGAACTGTGTGATGGTATTGCAAGATTCTTATATACAGCTGCAAGCGAAACCACTGGTTTGCGCAAGGACGCGTATGTAGACTAAAAAAGAAAGAGATCGAAATGAGAGCGTATGAATAGCTTGTGAAACTGACCGACAATGCTCAAAAATTCTATAAAAGATACGACAACTAATATTTGATTTCAAGAACGGAGCATACTCTTTTAAGGTCTTAAAGTGGTGATCTAGTGGCTGATATTCAGAACATACTGAAGTTATGAAAGGAACACTTCTCCATCCTGTTAAACGGCACTGAAGGTGTAACAACTGGAGGTAGCAAGCCCGATTCCCCTATCGATGACGATGGAATAGATGTTCCATAGCCTGACTACGATGAGGTTCGAATAACAATTACCCGTCTGAATAACAACAAAGCGGCAGCGGCCGATAGACTGACAAGGTGCATGCATCAGCTTTGCAAGATTTGGTCGGATGAAAGCATGCCCGACGAGAGAAGGTATAATCTTATACAAGAGTATCAAACAAACAGTCTTCACGATTTGGCTTGCGTCACTGTTGATAGTCATAACTTCGAAGCCGTAGATAATTTCGTGTATCTTGGAGCCAGTATCAACACTAACAACAATATCAGCTTTGAAATCCAACGCAGAATCGATCTTGCCAACAGATATAGATAATTGAAAATTAAAGTCCTCTTTCGACGAACATACTATATACCAAACTCTACAAGTCCCTCATCATTGCCGTCCTTCTATATGGTGCAGACGCATGGGCAATACGTTAACTGATGAGTCGACCTAAGAAGTGATCGATAGAAAGGTTTTGCGGAAGATATATGGTCATTTACGCATTGGCAACGGCGATTGCGTCAATCGATGGCACATTGAGCTGTACGAGGTATATCACGACTTTGACATAGTTCAGCGAATCAAAACACATCGGCTGGGCTGGCTAGGTTATGTTGTCCAAATGGAAGAGAACACTCCAGCTTTAGAGAAAATATATTTGTTTTACAGTATCATATTTTGAACGAAATCCTTTTGCAAATATTTTTGAAATATTGGGTTTTAAGATGACGGCTGTTCTAAGTAATTCCCGAGTATATCTATCAAGATGTTCTGAGAATTTTCCATCAATTTGGAAGTTTTCCGAAACTGATGGAAAGAAAGCCCAGATAGAGCAATATCTGATGGCACCATTTGCGTTTCTGTAGTAATATATGTAATAGCGTTTTTAAGACTTTTTAGATTCAGCAGTTTTGTGATTTTTTACCCCTGCACAAGCTTCGTACTCATTTCTGAATAGCATCGAACTGATTTTTCTAAAAGTAATAACAAATTGGATGGAGTCATGTGTAGAAGTTCACGCAAGTGAGGAAAGTTTTCTGATCGCCATTCACTTGGGAATGGCCAGAAACGATTCTTTTACACATGGCTCAAGCAGCTCACTACTTCCGGTCTTTGACCAAGTATCTTCTGGGTAGCCTAAGAACATCCGTTCGAAGGCGAGCTAATGTGAGAAGGCGAAACATCCCCCCCCCCCCTGCATAGGGTTGTGCGCTGGGTTCGGGACCCGCCACGTAAAAAAACACCCCCAATGAAACGGAAAACACAGCCTCGGATGAGAGACCCCCCTTTTGATGACGACCATGGCAAACGAAATAAGGACTACGATTTGAGGGCATGCACCTGTAATGTCCGGACCCTTAATTGGGAAGGTGCCGCTGCCCAGCTCGTTGATGTCCTCGTAAAAATAAAGGCTGACATCACCGCCATCCAAGAAATGCGATGGACGGGACAAGGGCTGAGACGAGTAGGTCCTTGTGACATTTACAACAGTGGTCATGTAAAGGAGCGCAAGTTTGGTGTTGGATTCGTGGTGGGAGAGAGACTCCGTCGCCGAGTACTATCATTCACTCTGGTGAATGAACGTCTAGCCACAATCCGCATCAAATCGAGGTTCTTCAACATATTGCTGATTTGCGCCCACGCTCCGACGGAAGAGAAGGATGATGTGACCAAAAATGCCTCCTATGAGCGCTTGGAACGCTCTTATGAGAGCTGCCCCCGCCACGATGTCAAAATCGTGCTTGGCAACTTTAACGCCAGGGTGAGCGGGTGAGCAAAGAAAGTATCTTTGGCACTACGGTCGGTAAATTCAGCCTCCACGACGAAACATCCCCAAATGGGTTAAGGCTGATTGAATTCGCCGGGGCCCGTAATATGGTTATCTGTGGTACTAGATTCCAGCACAAGAAGATACATCAAGCTACCGGGCTGTCTCCGGATCGAAAAGCCACCAACCAGATCGATCATGTTGTGATAGACGGAAGACACGTCTCCAGTGTTCTAGACGTGCGTACGCTCCGAGGTCCAAACATCGACTTGGACCACTATCTTGTTGCAGCCAAGATTCGCACCCGCCTCTGTGCAGCAAAAACTCGGCTTGCACTCCTGCTCTCTGAGAGCACTCGTCAACAACTCGGTATAAGGGGACTGTCATTTCAAACTCCTTACGTACAGCTGCAACCGAAACCATTGGTTTTCGGAAAGTGCAAAAGAACAGTTGGTACGACGAGGAGGGCGGTCTCGTAGCGGAGAGAAAACAGGCTGCCTACCTCGCAACGTTACGATCGACCACAACACGTGCGGGATGGGATAGATACCGAGAGTTGAAAAGGGAAGCGAGACGCATTTGTAGACAGAAAAAGAAAGAGGCTGAAATACGTGAGTACGAAGAGCTTGATAAGCTGGCCGACAGGGGTAATGCTCGAAAATTCTACGAAAATAGGTTTCAAGACCGGAGCATACTCTTGTAGAACCCCCAAAGGTGATCTATTGACCGATGCCCAGAGCATACTTAAATTATGGAGGGAACACTTCTCCAGCATGCTGAATGGCAGTGAACGCACAACACCAGGAGAAGGAGAACACGATTCCCCAATCGATGACGATGGAGCAGACGCTCCATTACCCGACCATGAAGAAGTTCGAATAGCAATTGCCCGCCTCAAGAACAACAAAGCGGCTGGGTCCGACGGACTCCCGGCCGAGCTATTCAAACACGGCGGCGAAGAACTAATAGGGAGCATGCATCAGCTTCTTTGTAAAATATGGTCGGACGAAAGCATGCCCAACGATTGGAATTTAAGTGTGCTACGCCCAATCCATAAAAAAGGGACCCCACAATCTGCGCCAACTACCGTGGGATCAGCCTCCTTAACATCGCATATAAGGTTCTATCGAGCGTATTGTGTGAAAGATTAAAGCCCACCGTCAACAAACTGATTGGACCTTATCAGTGTGGCTTCAGACCTGGAAAATAAACAACCAACCAGATATTCACTATACTAAGAAGCTGCCTTTATGCCGCGATATCTGAATTTGGTATCCCCGCAAAACTAATACGGCTGTGCAAACTGACGTTGAGCAACACGAAAAGCTCCGTCAGGATCGGGAAAGACCTCTCCGAGCCGTTCGATACCAAACGAGGTTTCAGACAAGGCGACTCCCTATCTTGCGACTTCTTCAACCTGCTTCTGGAGAAAATAGTTTGAGCTGCAGAACTAAATAGAGAAGGTACCATCTTCTGTAAGAGTGTACAGCTGCTGGCGTATGCCGATGATATTGATATCATCGGCCTTAACACCCGCGCTGTTAGTTCTGCTTTCTCCAGGCTGGACAAGGAAGCACAGAAAATGGGTTTGGCAGTGAACGAGGGCAAAACGAAATATCTCCTGTCATCAAACAAACAGTCGTCGCACTCGCGACATGGCTCTCACGTCACTGTTGACAGTCATAACTTTGAAGTTGTAGATAGTTTCGTCTATTTAGGAACCAGTATTAACACCACCAACAATGTCAGCCTGGAAATCCAACGCAGGATTGCTCTTGCCAACAGGTGCTACTTCGGACTGAGTAGGCAATTGAAAAGTAAAGTCCTCCCTCGACGAACAAAAGCTAAACTCTATAAGTCGCTCATAATTCCCGTCCTGCTATATGGTGCAGAGGCTTGGGCTATGACAGCAACCGGTGAGTCGACGTTACGAGTTTTCGAGAGAAAAATTCTGCGAAAGATTTATGGTCCTTTGCGCATTGGCCACGGCGAATATCGCATTCGATGGAACGATGAGCTGTACGAGATATACGACAACATTAACATAGTTCAGCGAATTAAAAGGCAGCGGCTACGCTGGCTAGGTCATGTTGTCCGAATGGATGAAAACACTGCAGCTCTAAAAGTATTAGACGCAGTACCCGCCGGGGGAGGTAGAGGAAGAGGAAGACCTCCACTCCCTTGGAAGGACCAAGTGGAGAAGGACCTGGCTTCGCTTGGAATATCCAACTGGCGCCACGTAGCGAAAAGAAGAAAGGGCTAGCGCGCTGTTGTTAACTCGGCTATAATCGCGTAAGCGGTGTCTACGCCAATTAAGAAGAAGAAGAATAACAAATTGCCAATGCAGATAATGGTAAACCATATAGGGAAAATTTATCAGGAGACTCTTATAATTAAGTTATTTCAAATTATATTTTTCAAACTTCAACTCCTTCTTACTCTATTGCATTTGCTTTCGTTTACCACATTACACAACTGTTATATAATATGAGTATAATGGAAGTAATGTGACAAAGTAAAAAGAAATTCGATATTACAATCGACTTATTCGGAAAGCCATGTTTCCTCGACAGAAAAGAAATCATGTAGAAGCTAGTTCGTATTGCACTTAAAGGGGGATCCTGCTTTAGAGGCTTAAAAACAACGATTTTTTTGAGGACTTTTTTGGGAGGGAAAGAAATAATTGACTAAAGCGAAATTTCCAAGGTTTATAGTTACATATTTAAACATTGTTCACAAATTTTTTGGATACGAAATCTTTGATATTCTGCCTTTGGGAAGCAATTGTCCGATGCATCTCGCATGTGCATTTGTCGGACGGCGGGCAGGATGCAGGTCGCAATTTTTAACGGAACAATCAATTTAAAGAGATTCATATTTTCTAATAATTTATCTAATTAAACTAAAAAAATTTCAAAAGAAGTGTCAAATTTTACAAATTTTTTAAAAACTGAAAAAAGTAGTTTTTGACCAAAAAAATTTTACTTTATGTTGTGTAAAACATGGTCAAACTTGACTTCTTAGTTTTTTTAATTTAAATAGAAGATAATGTAATGCCAAAGATAATAAACTTTGCCCCCATTTCATACGACGTTTAGTTTTTTTTTCTATCCTGCCCGCCAATTAAGGAAAATCGTTAAAATGAAAAACCGAGAAATCGCGCGTCAAAGTTTTCGCTTTCTGCCCAAGCGCTAATAGATATATCTGCTAGACGCTCGCTCATTATTTCCCATCTAGCTTCGAAAATATTTCGAGTTCCCATCTATAACTTTGGGGACATATTCTTAGATTATTTTTAAAGAGATTTAAGTAAAAAAATCGATTTTTTGAGGCTTCTAAAGCAAGCTCCCCCCTTAAGCATCAAACATTAATTTGAAGTGCCCTCGCAGTTCTGCATGTTGTCCAGAGTGAGAAAACGAGCTCAAATTTCGCCGAATATTTAATGGAGGATATGACTCACTTGAAATTTTGAGAGCAATTATCTCAGGCTCCTATAATCAGCGGTCTACAATACGGGATCATAAACGACTACGAATCGGCTTCGTAGCAAACCTAATACACCCTGTTCATTGTATAAAAATATTGCATATAAATTCAACTTGCACTGTTCAAAGAAACCAAATGGATTAAAAGCAAACTCACAATTATCAAAAAAAAAATAATAATCTCAAAATTTAAATTACATATCTCAGGGCTTTACCGAAATTTTGAGTAAAAAACAGCATTAATCCACATGTTCGGAATTAAAGGGTTATAGTCCGATTTCGACTATTTCTTGATTTAGCATACGTTAGAGCAATTTCTGTGAGCGTGGTAGTACCCTGCTTGCGCCCATCTGCAATACAAAGCACCCCATTTTTGCAAGGAACACAAGTTAAAGTTTCATCATGATAAGAGACAAGGGGTCACTCTTACGTAAAGTTGTTCAGAATGATTAATAGAACAGTTCCCGCATACGCGCTTTTTGGTTTTGTGGCTCGCTGTTAATCAACTCGGTCTAATAATATACTAGTACTATATAACCGTATAACTATATCTATCTCAATTAGTTTTAAGTGTAACAAATAACCGTGTGGTGAACGAAACTACTGTGTAGTAATATGTTGCGAAGGTATAAAAAATACATATACTATATAGTATAACAACTTCCATGAGTTTACATTTTAGAAAGCACTAGGAATGCTCCTAAATCAATATTAGATAGAAAACATATTTTCTTTAAAGATATTAAATTTATTATAATATTCAGAAAAGTTTATTTTAAAGTAACTTTAATATAATTTTCTTGAAGTATTAGCTAATGATTTTTAATGCTGCTACTACGAAATAACAGGTAGATTAAATAAAAAAAAGGTATAAACCGGCTACCACAGTCATCACTCCATCATAAAGTAGAGTTTTCAATGAAGAAACAATTTTAGGAGAGAATTTCTGATTGAAAACTTGGATTCATTTTCGATATTAAATCAAAATAAAGTGAAAAAATAAATATTTTAAATTAAATCAAATTTTAGTTCTGGTATGAAAACTTTATTATTTGTGAAGGGTTTTACACCTTAGCTGGAGCTAAAGTTAATGTTTTTTACCGATATTTTTTGTGCATGGCACTGGTTCGATTTTCCCATCTGCAATAAATAAAAACATTCAACATCCAATCCATAGTTAGAAGAGGCGTAATGACCATTTTTAATTCCGTTTTTTTTGTGTTGGGGATTGTATATTAATAATCATTAAAACATAGTTTTGTAGGCAAATCAATGATATGTAGCTCATAAATTGGTTAGATTGGATTACTTTAGGTAAATATTTTCATTCAATTTCTTCGTCAACTGTTTTTTCTTAAGTTCGATAAATAGGTAACTTATTTAATATTCTGTTATTAATATTTTAAGGTACTAGTCGCTTAACATTACTTAATATTTATTTAGCCTTAAATCATTAAAACTATTCATAGAGTTAAAATTAATGTACATTTTACTAACTATAGTTGAGTAGTTTGCCTAAGACAGACATTAAAGGAAGCACACAAAATACTAACTTCAAAAGAAAGGGAGAGAGAAAGAGTTAATAAGAAAACAATTATACATATGAATTACATTGACCACTTTCAAGAAAAGGAAATATTTGAAAATAGAAAATAGAAGGGAATATCAGTTAATTTAAACTCAATGACACCAGAATTGAAATTCCATAATTTTAATATGCAATAATATTTATTCATCCATACGGGATTCCTTGCTTTAGTTCTGCTAGTTCCAGCGTTTTTAATGCGGACCTAAAAAGATGCGAACACTCACTTATATAATAACTTCTTCTGTGTTTTTATTTAACTTATAGGATTATTATTCTTGCTTTTACATTAAACAGCTGATTATCGTATGGCAATAGACTCTATTAAGAAATGCAAGCTAGCAATTTGAGGTGCCCGTGATATCAGCCTTAGAGTTGAGAGCGAGAAAGCACGAAAGTAAAGACACCCCCTGAGACCTATGTAACCGTTCAATAAGAATATTTTTTATTATTTAGTAAAACAAACAATTCTATGCTTTTTAGTTGATTTTATATATGTTACGTGCATGTTTTTCATTACAAAAAATTCATTCACAATAATACAGAACTTCGTGCAGAGCTCATTTGGTTTAGCGGCACCACAATGCGCGATGCTAATTTCATCTCGACAACGACTGAACTATAAGGCGTAATGTTTTGAACAAAAAGATGACTGCACCACAGCGAAATTTTCTTGTATGCAAATGTCGTCTTGAAGCCAGACTCTAGAACATTTGGAAGAGGCCAGCGACATATCAAAAAGCTGATGTACACAACTTCGTTGTTGCTGTACTAAAACCGTTCACTTGAATGACATTTAAATATTTTGATCATAGTGGAACTTTGTGTGCAAAAAATATATAAATTATAATAATTTGTTATAAAAATGATATATCAGAGCAGTTTCTGTATTCTGCCGGTAAAGTAACTTTAGACTAGACTACAGCTGCCCATTGTCGTCGGCAAAATCAAAAGAACTTAAGTATTTTAATATTTGACAGATGCTGCCTAGGCGACGGCCTTGCACAATTGTGCCAGCGATAAAGACTCGCCTTTGGCAGGTGACTGATCGGGTAGGTTTAGACGTTTCGCAATTAGAACGATTGGAACGACCAGATTGAAATTCTACCGAAAAAATATATTAAGCTCAAGTCCCTTTATCTTGTATTGAAGGTTCAAAAGTCAGTTGTTTTAATGTACCATAAAGTCATAATAAATTGTTTCTCTGTAAACTAAACGAATATATAATAATTTTTATCGTAATAAATATTGGGTGTTTTAGTTAGAACTCTCCAAAAATGTTATTTTTTCCGATATGGCTACAATGGAAAATGTCTGACTCTGGAATAAGTTGGGCACCCCTTTATCTCTGATTGTGATATGAAATGCTCACCATTTATGTATACGATCAAGAATGATATACGTACTCGTACTATCTTTCTATTTTTTATTCTTGGTTTAAAATACAAATAAAAGGACTCTTACTCTCTCACTTTCTTCTTTAATCTTTCATTACATCATTCTTTTTTCTATGACTACTAGTAGGTACATTGTTTTGAATTACATTTTGCACGAATCTTCAATTTTTTAATATGGATCCCTTTTTTAATAACATTGACTGTAAATTTTTAAAAGACTTCTATGCAACTTAGGTGCCTATGAGCATGGATACTTATGTTATGGTATGTTGAGCTATTTTTACAATCTGTTGTGTCTGTTTGTTGCTTTTTTAATATTTCATTATTTCTATATTATTTTGGTCATAACAATATCGCAATCATTTCTAAACCGACGACGTGGCATTTCGAGCGCTATCTATAGTTAAACTAGAAGCACGCAAACTTAGGGATGCCAAAGATAAATTACTTCGGTACAAAGGTTTTGGTGACGAAGTTGTGGTCAATAGCAAAGAGGTGCTGTCAACATTTGGCCCAGCACTGGTCAAGCCGTTACAGATGATCGTCTTTTCATTGGAATTACGTATGATTCTACCGTTCGCTGTACAAAGTGGCGCCATAATGTCGACCGTATCGATTGCCAGTAAAGCATCGGCAGCAGCGTCATTGATATTTAAGGTGTCGGTGGGTTCACTACCACCACCAGGACCACAACTGCTTTCATTACCACAAAGATGAAGTCGTGAGCTCAATAATTTATTACATGCTGGACAAGCACGAGAGGGACCCTTTTCTCGCCGTCGCAAAAGATCATGAGCGCAACTATACGTATATAAAGGAAATAAATATATGTATATGGTATGTTACGTAACAGTGGCAGAAAATAAAATTACACTTTCCATTTAACTACACATATAACAAACCAGCTATATATTTTTTTCATGTAACACAAATCGGAAAAAACTCGTAATAATAAATTCTTTGAATAACATGTCCTGTCTGTTTAAAGAATTTAATAAAAATTATATTTAAAATATATATTTGGCAAATGTTTTTTTAAACTAAGTCTTAATAAATTATTAATTATATTAAATGAGAAACATTGTGCGCAATCTCGTTAAGGTACCTGGTTCCAATATAAACGAAATTATCTACGGCTTTTGGTATTGCTCAACGTCAGTTTACGCTTGATAGAAACTTATGTGTGATGTTGAGGAGGCTTATCCCACCGTGGTTGGCGCAGATTGTGGGGTCTCCTTTTTCTGGATTTTAGTATGATATTGGCATCAGTCGCTAGATCACCTCTGGGGATTCTAAAAGAGGATGTTTCGATATTGAAACTTTCTGTTAGTCGCCGTATCTTTTCGTAGAATTTTCGAGCATTGCCCCTATCCTCTCTTTTTTTGGGTCTGCAATGCGTCTCTCTTCAACTCTCGGTATCTATCCTATCCCGGTCAATCCTATTGTGGTCAATTGTAACATTGCGAGGTAGGAAATCTGTTTTCTCTCCACTACGACACGACAATCCTCATCGTACCAGCTGTCCTCTTGCCTTTTCCTAAAACCAATGGTTTCGTTTGCAGCTGTACGTAAGGAATTTGGAATGCCTTCCCTCAGTTCTCATATACCGAGTTTCTAATGAGTGCTCTC
Source organism: Bactrocera neohumeralis (assembly GCF_024586455.1). NCBI lineage: Eukaryota > Metazoa > Arthropoda > Insecta > Diptera > Tephritidae > Bactrocera > Bactrocera neohumeralis. The sequence continues at coordinate 20,594,552 of NW_026089624.1, read as the reverse complement.
AGAGAACAGTAGTGCAAGTCAAGTAGAAAAAAAGATGGATGTCTGTTCTGATTGCAGCTTCTCGACTTCGAACGTTCCTTGTGTTTTTTGATCGCTCATAGAGGCGGGCGCGTATCTTGGCTTCAACGAGATAATGGACCTCGAAGAGTACGCACATCTAAAACACTAGAGACGTGTCTTCCGTGTCACAATATGATCGATCTGGTTGATGGCTTTTCGATCCGGAGACAGTCAGGTAACTTGATGAATTCTTCTATGCTGGAAACTAGTACAACAGATAACCATATTTCGGACCTCGGCGAAGTCGATTAACCTCAACATATTTGGGAATCTTTCATCATGGAGGTTGAAATTACTGACTATTGTGCCAAATATACCTTCTTTGCCCATTCTGGCGTTACCGTCACCAGGCATGATTTTGACATCCAAGCGCTCATTTAAAACATCTTTGGTTACATCGTCCGTCTCTTCCGTCGGTGCGTGGGTGCAAATCAGTGATATGTTGAAAAACTTCGCCTTGATGCTGCGACGGAGTCTCTCCCTCACCTTCATCCTCCTTGTTTCATGTTTTTCGACTATACAGAGGATACTTTGTTAAAAACCGGAAGTCGTGAGCTGCATGAGTCATGTGTAAATGAATCATTTCTGGCCACTCCCAAGTGAATGGCGCTCAGAGAACTTTCCTCACTTGCGTTAACTTCTACTCATGACTCCATCCTCCCTATTTAGTCTACATATTCGGTACCTAGGGTCTTGAACAATTTTTTGTCATAAAGTGGCATACACTAAAGGCATTATTCGTGTAAAGTTTAATCCCATTGTATTAATTGTGTTGTAATTATGAAGTAAAAGAATCAATTGGAATTTAAAATTGTGTTATCGTGTGGCACCGCCAACCTTTTGGTGAAATCCTATATCTCGGAACCCGACAAACCGAATTCGACTCAATTTAGTACGTGACATTGTGTGAAAATGGGCGAAATCGGACTACAACCACACCTACTTCCCATATAACACAATTTAAAGTTCCATTTGAATATGTCACTTTCCAGCACACAAATCAAGAAGTAATTAATACAGCGGAATAGAATTTTGCAGCTTGGCACTTTTCGACCAAAAATTGTTTAAATCCAACCAAAACTTTTCAAGACTCTAGGTACCAAATATGTGAACCCCAGTATCCATAGTTGGCGTTTGACCGAAAATATCTTGTGATATGTACTATAACTGAAATTAAGTGATAAACCTTCTCTTATAATAATATGTCTGTATGTCAAAAATTGATTGAATCGAACCAATACTTCCTTTAGCCACCGTACACTTAATACAAAGATTTACGAACATCCGGCTACCTTTACTCTATATGATTGGCTTTACACTTTAAAGTATTTCCCAAGTTTTGATTCTTGCAAGTTGCGAGAGTATCAAATGCACTTGAACAAAATTTTGAACACTGTTATTTAATATAAGCATTCTTATATAAAATAAACTATGTAGTTCAAAAAGAAACTGGTATTGGGATAGCATACTGATACACATAGTATTCCAATTCAAGCCAATGGTACTACTAATTCTAATAGTTTCTTAATTCTATTTTCAGACCCGGATTTTTTGCTTAATGAAGTTATGAAAATAATCAAATTAAGTTCTTGTGAACTTAACATCTCTAAAGTTGGGGAATTTTACTGAATAACTACGGATGAATTCAGAAATAACCATATATACAGATATGGCATTGCCAGCCTTAACGTCGCCAAAGATTACTTTCAGCGTTGTCAGCAAATGTGAGAAAGCTTTAAGGTCACTGAAAATTCAACTCCATAATTTGGGTTCCCGGTCACAGGAACAGTTTTGGCAACGAACAGCAGTTGGCCAAGTCAGAAGCCTAGACGAATCTGTGTGAGACAGAATGCCCTATAACAATATTTGCCGCAGCTGCAAACTGAAAAGGAATAAGGAAACGGTTCTATACTTTCTCTGTGAATGCCCAGCTCTATCACAAACCTGACATAGAACATACACTATCAGATACCAAACTAGGAATGCCTCTCTACAGAAAGCATCAAAGAGATAACTATTTTTATTGAGGGTAACAAATAGATTGAACGCAACGACGAAACAAGCTAGCAAGACCTAAAAGTATGGTATAGGTGTATAAAAATGGCACTTTAAACGCAAATTGAGCCCGGAAGGATTGCATTCCTACCTGCCTACCTAAAGGCAGGCAATGAAAAAGTCCGAAAGTAATGTCGCTTCTATGCATTATTGGGTGGCATTATAATTCCAGACTATTTTTCGCTTCAATTGAAAGGGATTAAGTAATGTTTTTCCTGGTGTCAATATAAGTAGCTTGATCACTAGTAGCTCACATAATGTGTACGTAATGGCTAAATATTTTATTTTTATGCTCTTGCAATCAGTTGCTACAGATTATTATAGTTTTGTTCACCTATTGAGATATCTCGATGAAACTTGGCACGTAGGTTCTTCGAGTTCGTAGATGAGCGAAATCGGTCTAAACACTAAATTAATTAATTAATAATATAAAGCTGTCCTGTGTGTAAAAATTTTTGAAAAAGTGGGCGTGGCCACGCCCTCTAAAATGTTTAATGTACATATCTCCTAAACCACTAAAGCTACAACAACTAAATTTGCTACGCTCGAATATTATAAGAACTCCTACCAACAGATGAATGCCCATATAACGGTACCGTTCAAAACTACTAAAAGCGCAATATAATCATAACTATTTACGCCAGAGACATTAAATTTTACCTCCGAGATCGATGAGAGGACTTTATGAGAGCTGGTATGAAAATTGACAATGGGCGTGACCCCGTCCACTTTTTGGTGAAATCCCATATCTCGGAACCCGACCGACCGTTTTCGACTAAATTTAGTACGTATCATTTTTGTTACAATGTGAAAATAGGCAAAATTGGACCACGCCTAATTCTCATAAAAGACACTTTAAAATTCCATTTGATTCTTTCACTTTACAGTACATAAATTAAGAAATAAGTAATATAATGTAATAAACTTTTGACCAAATCCAATCAAAATTGTTCAAGACCCTAGGTACCGAATACGTGGATTCCAATATCTATAATTGACTTTTGATCGAAAATATTAGTCAATGTGTGAGGTATATAATTGAAATTCAGGGATAATTCTTTTCTGACAATGGTATGTTTGTATGCCAGAAATTGGTCGAATCGGGGCAATACTTCCCTGAGTCCCCATATACCTAATATAAAGATTTTCGAACTTACAGGCGACTTTATGCTGGATATATCAGCCTATATTTGAGTTATCTGAATGAAAATTACAGAACATGTTTTGCGCATAACATAACAATGTATTATTGTTCCAAAGTACCTAAACAATAAAAACTAATAATAGAAATACAAGGTAATATCTCTCCGAAATGACAAGTAATTTTGAACCAAGCTAATTTCTGGTGCAAATAATTATTTTACAAAATAATACTTTTGAAAGTCAATGCAATTACAATTTCTTAAAAAGCATATATATATGTGACCTGGTCTAGGATTTTTTTCTGGGAACAAAAATAATCGTCAGTTTCTCGTTTCTCTTAATTGTTCTCCTTTTTTTGACACCTTTTCCGTGTCCACCACGCGTGCAAAATTCAAACAGTTCCTGAAAACTTTCTGTTGATGAATAATAAATCTCAAATGTGTTAATTTTATAAATATAAAGGAATTTTTATTTTCTTCTAATTTTGAGCCGAAATATACAACGAATACACAAAATTTACAAAAATCTGACTTTTTTGACCAAATATACCAACGTTTTTCCTTGTTATATTCCCTAATTCAAAGTAATACTATGATGTTTTTATAATTTAAAAATCTTCTGCTGATAGTAACATAATGTTCAACAAGCAGACAGACTGAGTGGAGATCGAATAACGGTAGTTTTTTTGTGTTTGCTTCTGCTTATATTCGTATGTCGCGTCCGTTACCGAAAAACAGCATTTATTGTTCTCATTAGTGAACAAAGTGTTGAAGTGCAAATTGCTTTCAGACTAAAAGCAGATACATCATTTCACTTAAAAAAAGTAATAATTGGCTCTCGGCAAAAACGATTAAAAAAATTTATTGGTGTTTGAAATTCGTCGCGTCCGTTACCGTAAACCTTAAATATTAAATAAAGTTGTAGAAATTGCATAAAATTAAAATTTTATTGATGGCAAAAACGGCAAAAGAAACAAGAAAAGCAATAACAATGAAGTATAGAGAGACAATAAAAGAAAACGTCGAGAAATGGCAGGAATACAAGAAGAAAGAAGCAAAACGAAAGCAAGAGTACCGAAAAAGATTATCGCAAAAAATGAAAAGTGATTGCAATTTATTAGAAAAGAAGAAAGAAAAGGACCGTGTTAGACAGCAAGTTTTGCGGCAAAAAAAGAGCATAAATAATATTGACAATTTGAATTGCGAAATTTACAGCTGTAAACAAACGATGGGAAAAGCAATTAAAAAAGTTGAGGCTGCGCTACCTAAAAACCTGAATAGAAAAATAGCTATCCTCAAATCTTTATGCAATAAATATATTAAACCAACAGAAACGATGAATGAAAATACAACCAAGTCATCAAAAAGCCAGATGCGCGAAAAATTAATTGAACAATTCTTTTTGCAAGATGGAATCAGCGTTCAAGCTCCTGGGAGAAAGGATACAATGATAATCAATGGGAAAGTAGCCTCAAAACGTTTTATGCTTATGACCTTAACAGAAGCATATCAACTTTTCAAAGCCGAATATACCGAAGAAAAAGTCTGCAAAACTATTTTTATTCGTTCTAAGCCAACTTACATTCAGTTAATAATTTACGACACAATATGTGTGTCTGTAAGTACCATGCAAATTTTATTTTTCCACTAGAAGGCTGTGCAAAGCTTATACCGCAGATTCCTGCCAAAGCTGAATTATTTCTTACATCAGTTTGCTGCGATGTTATGAATGAAAGGGCATGGCTAATAATTCTGACAGCTGTGTACGCGATATTAAAGACGATCTAGTTCCAATACAGTTTATTAATAAATTTAATACGCAAATCAAATGGAAACAGTGGAGAAAAGTAGATGATCGCATAACTTTAAACTACACTATTGGTCCATTAATCGACTTAATTTATGATATAGAGATTCAGCTACCAGCTTTTAAAATGCATTGTTTTGTTAAACGTCACCAACAAAATTACTTTGAAACTAAAAAAAAATGTAGCAGTTAATGAAATTGTTATGCAAGTTGATTTTGCTGAAAATTATCGCTTGACATTCCAAAACGAAGTTCAAGATGCCCACTTTAGTTATAGCCAAGTAACAGTGTTTACGTGCGTAGCTTGGGTTCTTGGTGAAACCAAGTCTTTTGCTGTTATCAGTGATAGATTGACCCACAGTAAATTCGACGTTTATTGCTTTATTTCCAAAATTATCAATATATTACAAAACCAGTACAAAGGAGTTACCAGCATTTATATTTTCTCTGATGGAAGCACTTCCCAATTCAAAAATAAATTTATTCTTTCTAGTATTCCAAGACTTGCAGCTGAATTTAATTGCGGAATCTTAGAGTGGAATTTTTTTGCCACTTCACATGGCAAAGGTGCTGTAGACGGAATAGGTGCCGTAGTTAAACGAAAAGTCTGGCAAATCGTTAAAGCAAAAAATATTGTTCTCGGTGATGCTTCATGCTTCTATGAATGTGCTAAGAACAACATTCATGGAGTTAACATTTTGTATATCTCTGGAACACAAATTGATAGTATTTGTAATCAACTGTGAGAGTTATGGCAAAATATTCCAAATATCAAAGGAGTTAAGAGTTTGCATTGGTTTTCATATTTCGACAGTAAATTTATTGAAGTTGCTCGGACCGCCTATTCATTAAAGAAAATAATTAAAATAGACCATACTAAAAACTAATAACTTTCTTCTTAATTTTTTAAGTCATTTTTACTAAAATGTTACTTGAATTTTTAATTTACGTTATTGGTTTGCTTAATTTTCAATAAAATTGAAGTGTTATAATGAAAAAATTGTATTTCTTTGTTCTTGGAAGATTTTGTCGCGTCCGTTATGTCGCGTCCGTATTTCTTCTATACTCAATTAAAAAAAACTAAGGGAAAATTAACATATTTCATAAACCTACGAATAACAGTCATCTGTTCGCATTTATTAATATATATATTTTTATATATATATAAATCCTTAATTTGCTGATTTTTGTATATTTCTGAATGCGCCTCAAAAAAACTTCTATTTTTTGTCGCGTCCGTATCACTTTATAATTGCTTATAACTACGTACTTATTTGTAGTAGAACCTTCCCGTATATATTAAAATCTAGTACTGCGTCAGCCCTTCAAAACAATGTCAATATATATAAACTTTTCCTTTGTCTTCTTTGTTTTGGACGCACTTAAAAGCGTACGAATGTCGCGTCCGTTACCGTGAAAATGCCCATATGTATGTACTGTTCTTCATCGCCTAAAGCACGATAGATAAGTGCAAGACGACTCCGTATTCTACGCACCAAAAGCTGTCCAGATGCATAGAATTATAATAAAAAAGCAATGGATAATTTCAGAAAAATTAAAAGTACCTTGGAGCCAATGGAGCTTGCGACCTCTAGCAAACGCGTATTAAATTCTAGTGGCCGGCAATTACAAATTTTTTGCTGTATCCGCAATGATTCTAAACAGCGCGCTGCCCCATCCATTGCTTCCATTTGTGCCATGCGATCGCCTAGTGCAGCTGAAGTTCCCATAGCTTGTTCGTATTGCCGAAAAGCGCGCTTGAAGGTCAACTTTTGTAGAAAATTTATAAATGGCATATAAACTACATATAAACTCACATCCATGTCCACTTTCTTGCGATATATATCACCCATTATTCGTAAGCTTCGCGTATACGTTGCTTGATCCCCAGAAATCAACGCAAGGCGAGTGGCTTCCTGAAGTAGAATGAAGTAAATCGTAATAACTATCATAAATTGACAGGATCCTTGCCAAAATATACACACCATACAATAGTCATACGCGTCACCCAGATCGCCTTGTTTACGGAGAGCAGCCGCCATCCGCAACAATGCAGCGCGATGATGTGACGAATTGAGATCGCCTAGCTGTAATGAACGCGATAAATCATAAGCTTTAGATGCATAGGTTGCGCTCTTATCATTATCCTGCAGACGACCGAACAGCTCAGACAGCGTCACATATACCTGCAACTCAAGCGATGGATCACTTATAGAAGTGGCTATCTTATGAGCCCCTTGTAACCCTTCAAGTGCACGCGAAAATCCTCCCATCTCCAAATAAACGCGTGCCACTGTCAAATGCACAAGCCCTCCAGTTCGACATTGGGTCCCACATTCGTTATACAGTGAATGGCGTGCATAGCTGAGAGCACGTTCCAGACCTCCGAGGCGCTCGTGTGCTCTCGCCAAGTTTAGATAAGTTTCCGCACGCATTGTAGGTGAATCTAACTCTTCAGATATTCCTAATTGCCGATGTCCAAATTCTATCGCTTCACGATATTTACCCCAATCCATATGGGCCTGATAAAGATAACCAAGTAATTGAAAACAATCTTCACGGCGATCAGTCGTTTTTAAAGCGCTTCGCCAAATGCGTACCGCAGCATTTTGATTATGTTGTTCATAAAGGCGCAAACCTCGTTCAATCTACGAATATTGTAATTTTTTATAATAAAGCATGATTTTTGTTTTTGCAAATATTATGTCTTTGTTTACTTTTCGTCGTGCCATATACTGTTTTAAACTACGTTGACAAACTAAAAAACAATTTATAATTGAATTATGAGAGGCAGATATTCCATGCCGCGCCCAAAGCGATGTGACATCGGGGCTGGACCCACAACCAGCTAGTCGTGAATAGCTTTCATCTAATTGACTCAGATCTATAAAGTAGTTTCATTGAGTTAGCTCATATTATGTCCTGCCTTTACTTACCATTAGAGTTTTCCAATAAGTAGCGTGAACCATCCGGCGATGCAAGCAAATGTGTTGCTGATAAATTATGGCTGTGTGGTATACTAATCAAGAAGATTCATTTAATTACATTTGATCGAAATATAAGAAGCCATAATTAAATATGGTTGAAAAAAGAGAACTACGTGCGATAGAAAAGAAACTGCCAGAGTCGTAAATAATTAAATGAATACATATTGGGATAATTAAAGAAAATAAGTATATACATATGTGAACATCGTGGATTTTGCAAATATATTTTTTGAACTGGCGACCACTGTAGCTCGAAAACCGCTCTATAGATTTCAATGAAGTTTATAGAGTGTTCTTAGAACATGTAAAGATTTTTGTTTAACTGGGGCCCTATTTTGTTAATTATTCTATATTAATAAAACCATTTTTTTTGTTCTATTGACTTCAGATGAATCTTCAAGGATTAATGTTTTTTCCAAGATGAAAAGAAAGAATAACGGCTCTACACAAACTCATTTTCGAAACAGAAGCAGATGCACAGAAATTGAACTACATAGTAAACAGTTTGAGAGCTGAAGATTTGTCGTCAATCTGTAACTTATTAGGTTTGACATGTAGTGCAAGTAATTTGAAACTGAACATATGTCAAGATTTGTGAAACGCAACGTTGCTATGCGTAGTGGCGGAGAACGACGATGACAAAAGTGTCGACGAAGATGCCGAAGACAACGATGATGATGGTGATATTATGCGCAGCTTTGATGACGTTGGCGCAGGTACAGAAGAGGGTAATAAACATAAAAATCGTTTTTCGAAGCGCGTTTCTCAATGAACTTTGGTGGCAAAGAAGATTCTAAAAGTGTTCCTAATGCAAAAAATTTGGCCATATTTCAAAAGATTGCCCACAAGAAGAAAATAAAAATGTCGTTTGTGTGCCAAAAACAGTATTATGAAAAAAGAAGTGTTTTTTTGTAAACAAAAGTATTATTGATAATATTTTCAAGTCGCTACAAGAACCTGTGTTAAAAAAGTCACAAATTCGTCTAATAGGTTTTGGTGAACGTAAGCCTTGCAATAATATAAAACCAATTGGTGAACTCAGCCATGATACAAGCATTGACAATCAAATTTAAGATTTAAATTAGTTAGTATTGCCTTCAATATTGATAAGTATTGGCGTGGTGATCGGCGAAGATTTTTGCTTGTAAGCAGATATTTGTACAAATAAATCAAGATGGACTTTCTATTCGAAAAATTCCTTTTGACAAATTTTAAGACGTGTTTGCTTTGATGAAAGTGGACCCAGTAGTAGATAAATTTTATACCGATGAAAAATAGTGTGGAAGCGAAACAAAAAGTCCGTAATATGGTGTGTGAATTTAAACCGAACAAGTGCAAATCAACAAATGTGCAAACTAATTTTATTCTACTTGATGAATCTCCAATATTGTTTACACCACGTAGACTGCTATTAACACAAATAAGTATTGTTGACGATCAAATTGATCAGTGGTTGAAAGACGGTATAAGTGAAAGTTCAAATTGATTTTAGTAGTCCTGTGATTTTAAGATTGTTAGCAGAATATAGACAATTAAACAATGTCATTATAAAAGATCGATTTCAATTACCCTTAATAGAAGGCCAGCTGGACCGATTGAAAAATGCAAAAAGATTTAAAAAATGGAATTTTCCATGCCCCTGTGTCTGAATTTATCCGCAAATACACGTCATTCGTTACATATGGCGGGCAGTACCAGTTTTTGAAAGTTCCTTTTGGTTTGCCGAACTCTCCCGGTGTTTTCCAAAGATGTCTAAATGCAATTTTCCAACATTTTATGCGTAGGGGAATACATAGATGACATATTAAAACCAGCTTTGAATGAAAATGATGCTGTGCGTAATTTAGAAGAAGTGTTGAATCAATGTAAAGACTTCAGACTTGCAAATAATTGGAAAAAATGGAAATTAACAAAAAAGGAGTAGAAATTCCGAGTCACGTCATTGGAAATCAAGAAATGTCACCATCTACAAACAAAATCGAAGCTTTAGTTAAGTACCCATTGCTGAAAGTTTAAAACAATAACAAAGTTTTCTGCGTTTAGCCAGAAATAATGACACCATTTAAGAGCAAAATCGAAGATTTAGTTAAATACCCATTGCCGACCATTTGCGTTAATTTCCAACCCATTATTTGATCTGACTAAACATGGTAAGAAGTACCAAATGAATCGCTACAAAAAAACTGTATTTAATTTACTCAAGAAAATTCTGAAAGCGGTGTTATATGTTGTTATGTTATATGCAAATGTTACGAGGTGACAACCAATTACATCCTAAATATTACATGAGCAAAATGACTTCTGATGCCGAACTTCCAGTTACAAATTAGAGATATTCGCTGTAATAGGAGCGTTGAGAATTATTCGCATGCAGAGAGAAGTAATTCGGCACGCTCACGAAAAGGCACTTTGTAGTTAAAAACGCGAAAGATGGAATTTGTCGAAAATTTCGTATTACATAGCTTGATGAAGAAATAAAAATGAATACCGGCAATTGTGTAGCATGCATTGTATAGAAAGTTGGGTAAAAAATAAGGTGAATTGCATCCGCTTCATAAATGGCGAATCCTCTTTGCAAGTATCATGTAAATTTTCTTGTACCACTACAGTCAACCAATAAGCTTTATAAACTACATTCGCCGCAACTGATTCGTTGAAATTAGCACAATATTAAGCATGTTAAAATCACCACTGGCTTGCCCCATTCCAATGGTCAAATAGACCGACTGAACGCGGTTCTTATTAGTGTTTTAACAAAACTGAGCAAGAATAATACGACGAAGTGGTACAAATTCACAAACAGAGTTCAACAAGTGATAAGTTTCACATACAACAGAAGTATGGACATGACACCTTTTGAATTTCGGGCTTATCGAAGAAGAAGTAATTTTAGAACTTCTAAAAAGAAACCAAAAGCTAATCAATATTCAGTAAACGATTTACTCTCCGTGAAGAAAACACGTTTGGTAGGTGGTCTCTTTTAAAGCCAAAGTATTTGGGTGCATATCAAATTACTAAAGTTGGCGTAGCCGAAGGTCCGAATCAAACGACGACTAGTGCAGAATTTACAAAACCATGGTCAAATTTTCATAATGAAAACGACGGCGTCTTCCAGGTCGAAAACAATGAATGATGGCCGAGTTGTGCGGATTGAGCAACACGGAAAGCATTTTTCGCAAGAAGCTTCGAACAAAAGACTCCGAACCAGAAAATGTCAACGAGAGTTGATGACTTGACCACAGAACGCCGTACGCACGTGACGACGTTGATTATGAGCGATGATTTTACCAAGACAAACTGTTTATTTTGTTTATTTTAGTTAAAAAAAAAAATGATTTCATTAATAAAATCCTTGTACGTTGTAAAATGTTTTAAAATAACAGTAAGCCGAAGTTAATATACATGTGGGTACAAGCCCCACATTATTAGATATTTTTGCTAAATCAATCGAAAACTAATTTTTTGTTTATATAAAATGATATAATATACTGAATAATTTTTTTATGTCTGTGACTACACCTAACTCCTTTATGAACTTATTGCAATATTATTTAAGCCTATGTAAATTTATATACATTTTTGCCATGTTATACTTGCCTAACTTTCTGCATATTTTACTGAATTATAATCTTCAGAAAGGTAAAAGACATCTAAAAAAATTAAACCCTGCGCTTTAACTTTTTCCCCCAAATTTAGTTGCAATTAATATACGATTCTAATACCGAGCCTTAAAAAGTTTCACTTCAAAAATCATTAACGGTCACAAAAAATTCGAAGAATGCTTACCTGAGAAGATCCTTTGAAGATATGCTCTCCCATGACATGATTATACGGTGTTTACTAAAAAAATAACAATACTTTGTTATATTTTTTAACAAGAAAAACAATAAATATGAAATTATAAAAAAAGGTGCGTGGAGTCCCTACGCGCGGATGAAGTTATACTTCTTAGTGATATTCCAAGAAATGCTTGTCATTTTGTATGAAAGAAAACTAGAAAACTTAAATTCACATTTTATAAATTAATTATAATATATTATCTCCCCGATCATGCCTTTGCCAACAAGTCGTCTTTTCGCAACGATGGCAAAAGCTAAAAATAATAAATTACACAACTTTCTGGTGCTTCTCGAAAAAATCTGCGTCGATATGTATTCACGATCATACGTATACATACATACATATTTACGCATGTTTGTAGGCGAAGCTGCTACAGCGGCAAGAGGTGACAATCGTCGGCCATTACTTTTCTTATGCCATAGAACTTTTATTGCAACGAATATGGAGTTGAGAATTCGCAGAAATGAAAGACAAAGGAAAGAAAAAGCAGTATAACTTCAATAATGAACAAGCATACAAACATACATATGCGCAGCAGCAGCAAGGAAAGAGGTAACAATCGGCGATCCATTGTATATTTCTTTCGTGCATAACCAAACCATAATTAGGACAACGCAATTCAAGTGTCAATGGTGGTGTTGGTGGTAAGCGCTTCAGAAGTGACGACGAACACGTAGGTGTGAAGGTTCGAATCCCAACAGAATCGATTTTTTTAATTGAATATGTCACCAACCAAAAGTTGAAACATTGTTCTACAAAAACAACAACAGCATAAGCATGGCAACATTGCGTTGTTGGTAGAAACGATCGCCGATTGCCGTCACCGCTTCGCTTGCTGCTCGAACATCTTCGCAGACAAGGTTGCGTAGATTCATATTGAGCAAGGTTGCATAACCAGAGAATGTAAAAACATAGAGAAGGTGCAAATCGAAATCTGTATGACGGTTCGATTGCGCGGCTAACAGAGCTGATAGAATTTGTCTAAGGAATTCGCCGTGCTCTGGCTATTTAGCAGAATTGAGCACGTGCAGTGGCAGAAATATATGTAAAACGACTGCTTTGAAGAAAAATATGCAAAGTCGCACAAAGAATGTAAAGAAGCATTCTCTGAGACACATATGCGTGATCTTGTATCATATGAACCATTTTTTTCAGAAAAATTGTAAAAATTTTAATTTTTTACAAAATCGTAAAAAATTAGATAAAAAATAATAAATTTTATTATTTAATTTTTTAATTATTTCTAAAAAGTTATATTTATTTCGTCTATTACAAAGCGAAGATGTGTCAAATGAACTTCATTTCTTCAAAGAAAATTGATGACCTTCATGAAATATGCATATTCGCATTATTTCGTTATCATTTCCATATTTGCACCAATAGAAGTTCTATGGCATATACATATGTACATACATATATTATTTCTTTGGCACATTTGTCTGTATGTTTGCGAAAGCAAATGCGAGCCATATACATACATATGTACATACATTCATAGTAACAAGTGTCGCACGCTTCTTTCGCATCTCCATTGTCACGGTCAACCAATGGCCGAAACTTGCGTTTTGTCAAAGAGTCAAGTGCTGAACAAATTGAGCACGACAGACTGCAAGCGACATCTGTCAAATACACACGTTCTTATGGACACAGTTATGTAGTTGTGCAGCTGGCTCAATAACTGTGTCCCTAAGAACGTGTATATTCTAATATATTCGTTTGCAGTCGGTCGCGCTCATTGTGTTCAGTACTTCTATGTGTCGAAACAAAGCGCCACAACATTGTGTTGTTGGTAGAAAATCCGAGCTGTGCCGAAAGAAACTAACAAACGATCGCCGATTGTTACCGCTTCCCTTGCTGTACGAACAGCGTCGCCCACAAACCAGCGTAAATATGTATGAAGATGTATGCGCGTGCATACATATCGACGCAGATTTTTGCGAGTCACGGAAAAATATTTTAGACAAATATTGTAAATCGACAACTGCTATGTTGCCACTTTTGTCACTTCTTTCTGTGAAGAATCATCAGAAAGTTGTTCAATTTATGATTTTTAGCTTTTGCCATCGTCGCAAAAAGACGCTTGTTGGCGAAGGCATGCTCGGGGAGATGTTACGGCGTCTGTTTTTATGAATGAAGCGAGGTCGCTTGTGGAATTTGCGCCTGCGTTTATGAATGAAATCGTTTTTGTTGTAAAATTTACTACATTTGAGCTTCGCCAATTCGGCTGCCATATTGGCTTGCCATGCTTATGCTATTTAGGCAATTGTTGTTTTTGTAGAACAATGCTTCAATTTTTTGTTGGTGACATATTCACATGTGTACGCATATGTATGTTTGTATGCTTGTGCATTATTTGTTCGGAAGTGTATGCAAATATATGTATGTACATATACCTAAGTGTGTATATATGAATGTATGAATTGTATGATGTATGATTATGATATGAGCGTGTGCAGAGACATAAGATTAATATGATAGAAGATGTACATACATGCATACATACATACATACATATGTATGTATATATTGTTGTGATAAATTTAATTTCTATTAGTAGGAAATATAATATAAAAATATTTATTAGAATAGTATGTTATGTAAAAATCAAAGAAAATTATTAAATATGCAAGTCCAAATTGACTATAAATATTACTATGCATGCTTTCATACAAAATATACTCATATCATAATTATGTTTACATGTCAATATTGAATTGCCGACGGCAAAACGCAAAAGCATACATATGTACATTTTTGCATACATTGCGATTCCCAAGTTTAAAGAAAAATTGAAGCATGAAATATCACAATGCTGTTGTTGGGAGCATCATAAGGAGCATGCATACATATATTAATATATTTATCTCTCTTCATATTATCTGCTTTGGCATATATGCCATGCCATCATATGCCGAAAATACATATATATATTTCTTTCTCTCATATTCTTTGTTGAATATGTGGAGAACTGTTAAAAATGTTAAAATTGCGAGGCGAATTCCGACCTACAATGTTAACAAATGCGGCGAATTCCTTACACAAAATCTAACAAATGTTCGCTGTCGAACCTGCACCTTCTCTATACTTTACATTCTCTGGCATAACCTGAATCTGCATTTAGCAAGGTTGTGTAGACAGAGAATGTAAAGTATAGAGAAGGTGCAGGTTCGACAGCGAACATTTGTTAGATTTTGTGTAAGGAATTCGCCGCATTTGTTAACATTGTAGGTCGGAATTCGCCTCGCAATTTTAACATTTTTAACAGTTCTCCACATATTCAACAAAGAATATGAGAGAAAGAAATATATATATGTATTTTCGGCATATGATGGCATGGCATATATGCCAAAGCAGATAATATGAAGAGAGATAAATATATTAATATATGTATGCATGCTCCTTATGATGCTCCCAACAACAGCATTGTGATATTTCATGCTTCAATTTTTCTTTAAACTTGGGAATCGCAATGTATGCAAAAATGTACATATGTATGCTTTTGCGTTTTGCCGTCGGCAATTCAATATTGACATGTAAACATAATTATGATATGAGTATATTTTGTATGAAAGCATGCATAGTAATATTTATAGTCAATTTGGACTTGCATATTTAATAATTTTCTTTGATTTTTACATAACATACTATTCTAATAAATATTTTTATATTATATTTCCTACTAATAGAAATTAAATTTATCACAACAATATGTACATATGTATGTATGTATGTATGCATGTATGTACATCTTCTATCATATTAATCTTATGTCTCTGCACACGCTCATATCATAATCTTATTATACATATATACGCATGTGCGCATTCAGAAATTCAAATCATGATTTTATCACTTATCAATATAATGTATTACATGCGCGCGCATTGATCTGCATGTTCATACATTCATATATACACACTTAGGTATATGTACATACATATATTTGCATACACTTCCGAACAAATAATGCACAAGCATACAAACATACATATGCGTACACATGTGAATATGTCACCAACAAAAAATTGAAGCATTGTTCTACAAAAACAACAATTGCCTAAATAGCATAAGCATGGCAAGCCAATATGGCAGCCGAATTGGCGAAGCTCAAATGTAGTAAATTTTACAACAAAAACGATTTCATTCATAAACGCAGGCGCAAATTCCACAAGCGACCTCGCTTCATTCATAAAAACAGACGCCGTAACATCTCCCCGAGCATGCCTTCGCCCGTAAAATTAGTGTGTTCAATATGTCTGTGTTTGTTGAAATGCGTGACATTTTGCGGCTGTGATATAGTCTACATTTTTTTAATTCCTTATTATTCGACTCGGCAGCTTCCTCCGAAAGCTCTCCAATTGATACGAGTGCATGCTCAATCACAGAAGATCCATGAACTAACACCTTATGGACTGTAGCTGGCAAATAGTACCATGGATACTCCTTTATCAATTCCTTAGCAGTATCGATGGCATATTCATTAAACATGTCCAAATTTATTTTGTACCCCGAGGGGATAGCTTGGAGTATAGTGGCACAACGATGGATAAGATTCTCATTAAGCCCTGCAATTTCAGAAGCTAATTTGGGATTTGAGAAAAATTTTCTAGCCACATTTCCATCGTTAGAAGATCCTCTACCTCCGTCTCTGGGCTTGTCTACTATTATTCCCATTTTTTCCCGAAACGCCGATTGAATTTTATGCTTTTGGTCTAAAACTGTTAACTTTTGCTCCGGACCTCTAGCTTGCCACATTTTGATAACAGACTTATAGGAAAGATGTAGAAAGTATTCAAAGAAACGTATTTTCGCATGAAGTGGGGATAAACCGAATTCGAAATATTCTCTGTTCACGTCTTTCTTCAAACATTTATCCAAGTTATTCATCTCTTTTGGAATTGCTCCACATATAAAACATTTTGTAGAGGATGACTCACTTAAAGCGTTGCACACTTTTTCGTCTACCATAGTCAGTTGTAAATTATGCTCAACAATTATGTTTTTATTATGAATCAAAAATTCTGTCGGTTTAAGTTGATGTATTTTTTCCCTGAAGTATTTTTCCTCTTCGATTGATAGTTCAGTTGTCTCCTTTTTGAACTGAAAACGAACTGGCCTGCAGTAACGTGTCGATGAAGGCCGCGGATTCTTCCAAATTATTGAATGGGTACTTTTTGAAATTAGTTGGAGAGGTACGTATGAGGTGACAAATAGGCTCTTGTCCTCTGAATCGTAACTTGAAAAACTTTGTTTGTACCCACTATGACCCGTACTTCCATCAAAACCCCACTTTCGAATTAACGTTAGGTTTTCAATCGATTCATCCGTGATTGATTTAACTACATCTTCTTGAAGCTCCAATATGCTCGATGCTGTATTATCCAGTAAACTTTGCAACTCAATTTCAGCATGAGATTCATCAACTGATATATTTTTAGGGTATCTCTTTTTTTTTGCATTTACTATGGTGTGGTAGCTTGGAAATAAGTCGAAGGATATTTTACTATTAACGAAATTCCTTATAAGCAGATATTGACTTTTGGACATTGCGGTCTCCATTATTAGGGAAATTACTTCAGTGGGATCTGCTTGCATTGTCGGATGTTGCTGATTTTCATTGCGCAAAGCAGAAACAGCGGACTCATCCATTTCAATCAGCCGAGATATACGACGTCGCTTTGTTCTAGATGAAGACTCCGCAAAATCAACCTTTCGACGACCACGATGAGGACTTTCCGCTATATGCTGAGATGAATTTTTGGTCGACTTAAGGACAATTGACTCCATTACATTTAGCCAATCATATTGATATTGTACAATTTACGATATTTTCCGATCATACCGAGTCCAAAAAACAACAATTTTTTTACATATGTAGCCAACCGATTTACAAAGTTCGTTGAGTTCGAAATTGTAGCCGTTATTCTCAATATTAAATCGTCGATAACTTCCCGTAATTTCGCAGCGTTGCTACCGTCTTTGGTGCACCATAAATTTAAAATATACTGTCGTGAAAATACACAACGATACGAATCTCCTTTGGGAATGCAAACAAAAATTATAAAAAAAAATGGAAAAATAATTAGAATAATTTTAAGTAATAGTAATTAACTGACAAATAAAAGCTGTAAATAATCACAAAAGACAAACACAAAGACACAACAAAGACAGAGACACAAAAGACGACACAGGGGCTCCGCTGCAGCGCGCTGGCAAAATTTGACTTTGAAAAAATAAGAAGTCGTGTTAGCATATTAACGATTACAACTACATCCGCAACTTTCCGCACCTAACTTTAACGATTTTAACATCTTAAAACTCTAATTAAGATAAAAAATAATAATCCTAATAGGGAATCGTGGGGGAACACAACTAAAACTTTAGGTAAACAAATTTAAGACACACAAAACAAGTAAAAACAAATAGGTTTCACATATCAAGTTAGTTTTTAAATATTTCATCTTAAGTTAGTATAAATTAATTTCATAAAGTAAAATAAATACCTTGAGCTTCAAAATCCATTTCAAATAATATAAATCTATAAACTTGAACAGTTACCAGCCCGATTTGAAGTGCGCTTTTGCTTCGAAATATTTCACCACAGCTCCGATGCGCTGTTGAAATGAACACGTGTTCATGCTTTTGATTCTATTTTTAGAATGTACCGTTAGGATTCCAGCGAAAACCGGTTTGCAAATTGGAAGATTGGACATTTTAAAGACAAACTGTGTAAATTTAATTTAAATATTTTCTGATCGGTTTTTTTGATTTTTGCCCTCTGACGGAACCACTGTGCAATGTTGAGCTTCTCGCTTTGCAGGAAAAGATATTCCCTACGCACCAAAAACAGTTTTAGTAAACTCTTGATTTTGTGTACGCTTGACATTTTTACAATAAATTTATTCTATTTGAAGTCTTACATTTAAAAAACGAATAGAAAACATTTGAATTTTTACTTTTCTCGTTAATTTAACAACTGAACTATTCCATGGGCAAAACTGATACCTGCAAAATAAAATTTAATAGAATTGAAGAAACCACATTTTTGAGGTATCCGCATACTCCTTTGCCTCGAATTAAAATAAATTCATTGCTTTTTTTTATGTAAAATGTATAGGAAGAGAGTAGAACAAAAAGATAAGGGCGTAGAAACAGCAAATCGAAGACAGAGATCGTTTCACTTTTAAATTTTAAAATGGTTAGTCTTTCTACAGTATAGATCATTATTAGCCATTATATCAAGGGTATTGTGCAAACATTTTAGTTCAAACTGAATAGACAAGCCTTTGGAGTGAAACCAGCCAATCACGCGCTCAATTATAAATCATGGAAAAGAAATATTTTCAAACAAATCTTGTTAGACAAGCAATTTGCAAGACATTTCTATTTTCATTAGTTCTTGTAGTAAAACCATTTTGGTGAGAATTGTAAATGTAAAGCTGAGTGACAGTATGGAATACCAAAATATGTGCTAGTACAAATTGCTCACTAAATTTTCTCAATCTTAATATTTGCAGTCATTCATCTTTTAAGTTTTAAGTTCTGAAATCAAGACCATTTAATCATTTAGTAGAAACTATAATATTTGCGTGTATATTTCAGGAAACATATTTATACCCTGTACAGGGATATTCAATTTGCTGCGAAGTTTCCCAAAAGGAAACATCAAAGATCCTTAAAGTACATATATAAGTATAAACGATCCGTATGTTTGTATATATGCGAACTAGACCTTCAGTTTTGGAGATATCGATCTGGAATTAATAATTTCGAAGTTATTAAAACAGCAAAATCGAGAATATTTGTCGAAATCTAGGGATAGATGAATGAGTGAGTTGCGGAAATTTAAATAATGGGGCATTTGTAAGTATTTATGTGAAAGAATTGGCAAGGACGTCCCAAAATATGTTTAAATGTGTACTTTAGAGACAAAAACACACTACCAAAAATCAATTTGAAGTAGATTTTAAGAAATTTTCGTAAATATGGAAAAGGTACAAAAAATTATCACGCCTTTATATTATCGGTTTGTTTAAAATTAAGCAATTAAGAATAATATCGGTAAAAATTTAAAAGAAATGTCTGGAAGAGGGAGTGGGTCCTTCTGCACTGTAACTTTAAGTCAAATACTGATGTATCCTGTACACCATACAAAAAGACAAAGCGAATAAAATAACTATTCAAAAAGAGATGGAGGAAAATAATTCTAAGGTGCTAAATGTGTCTATGAAAATTTTTAAGCGAAAATTCTTTCTGTATCGATGTCAATAAAATAGTTTACTTATGGAAAAGCAAGTTAACACAAATTCGTCTACTATTTGATATAATCTATTGATGCTGTGCGCAAAGATCGTTATGTGAGATTGAGGCAACTACAAGCATTAGAAGGATTGGCAAACATTTCAAATTGAATGATGTAGATTTACGCGTATGAGCCCGGAAGTAAACAGTAGCCACATCCAACAAAAGTTTTTTCACACTTCCAAGTAAATGGTTTTCTTTTGTTTTTTCGATAAACTGAAGATGTCGCAACCTACCAGGAGAAAAACCAAGAACAGTAAAGTCTGAGTTGTACACAACCATTTGTTTACCAGTTGTAATTAAAACATCAGGAAAACCAACCGCTGAGGCTGGGCCACTCTTCACAACGACAATGTGAGCTCTTACACATCGATTGAAACATATACATTTTGTAGCACTCAACACACCGATTTCAAGTGTCATTCACCGTATAGTCCTGACTTGGACCGAGTGACTTCTTCTAATTCCAGGTGCATAGGACTTAATGGAGAATATTTTGAAAAAAAAACAAGCCAATTTTCGGTTATTCATATTTGCGTTTGTTCTCTTTCGAGATCGCAGATGAGAGTAATAAAAAATACTAAATACGACCCTTAGTTGTTGGCAACCCTTCCGACACCGTGAAAATAGAGGAAACCTACTAACCATTAAAGAGTTCTGTTAAAAACGCGATAAATGCATAAGTAAATATGCCAGAAACATTAAATTTTACACCCGAGATGGTATGAAAGACTCGGGTGCAAATTAAAATGATGAGCATGGCATAGCCAATTCTTCAAAAGTATGGCTGCCAACAGTGACATGTGAGACAAGTCGAGAATGCAATGACGATATTTCGTCTTGTTCACAACCAGACCCATATGCTTCGCTCCTCATACAGTCTGGAGAAAGCAGAACTAACGCGTCGGTGTTGAGGTCAATGATATCAACATTGGCGTACGCCAGCAGCTGTACACTTTCATAGAAGATTTTACCTTCCATATTTAGCTCTACAGATCGTATTATTTTCAACAGCAATAGATAGAAAAAGTCATGCGGCAGTCTCTTCTCACGGGTCTTTTCCAAGATTTGGTGCATGGTGAAAATGTAGATAGATTTACCAGGTCAAAAGCCACACTGATAAAGTCTAATCAGTGGGTCAGACGGTAGGCTTCAGTCTTTCATACACATCGCTCAATAAGACTTTATATGCGATTTCGAGACTTAAGGTGTTATACATACTCAGAATATTTTGACATACGAGCGCTATTTGTGTTATTTATAGTAAAGTGCTGAACAAGTTGAGCGCGACAGACTGCAAACGACATCTGTCAAATATTAAAATACACACGTTCTTATGGACACAGTAATTTTGTCAGCTGCACGACTACACGACCGCAGGCCGACAGTTGTTGCTCTCGCTAACTTCATTATATTTTTATATTTGCCAACTACAGTAGGACGACTGTAGAGTTGACAGTAGAGAGATGAGGTAGAGTGGTGATGCCACTAATATGTAAAATGTAAAATTATTCAAGGCTCTAACAAATCTGACGTTATCTTACAAATAAAAGCATAAAATAGCTCTATTATATCATTTGTAATAATAATTGTTAATTTAAAACAAATAAATTTACCCATTTTCTTATTTTTTGCATAAAAAATTTCACTTTGAACAAAATATTAAAATTTCATTGAAGAGTAAGGTATTAGTATGGCCACAACGAAATTGTGTACATGCAAAATGGACAGCCGTGTTGTCTTGTGTACATGCCGGCAATTGTTATGTCGCTGCCTCTTACAAATGTCCATGTAGAAAGATTCACGACGCCATTTACAGTTCACTGTCGTGCTGCCATGTCGTGTCGCGCTCAATGTATTCAGCACTTCACTTGAAATATTGCCTAAAATGTAATTAAACTGCAAATGATTCTGTGCGCACAGTGATATTGCAAGATCGCCATGTGATTAATCGTGAGATTTAGACAACTATACAATTGAGCGATTTTTGATTATTAAAATTTGCGTTTTTTTAATAATTCGGAAATATAATACTCAACCACGTATTATAAGTATGTGTAGTGTTCATAGTGTATGGTAATGTAAAAAAATATAAAATCGGTTGACCTTAGACCCCATATACCTAATATACAATATTAAAACATCCGGTTTGCTTTATCGTATATAATGGGTTGTCAAAAAAGTCTTGCGGTATTTTTTTTATTGAATTTTTTTTTTATTGAAATTGAAATGAATTTTTGATGACTCATGCCCAGCTCTTGACTGATGCTACGGCTGCTATTATGCCGGTCTCTTTCGACCAATTCAGCGATTTTATCGCAATTTTCGACGACAGGCCTTCCGGAGCGTGGCGCATCTTCGACCACCTCTACACCAGAACGAAAACGTTGAAACCATCGTTGTGCGGTGGAAATGGAAACTGTATGGGGTCCATAAACTGCACAAATTTTATTGGCGGCTTGAGATGCATTTTTGCCTTTATCGTAGTGGTACTGTAAAATATGCCGTATTTTCTCTTTATTTTGCTCCATGTTTGCGACGCTACAACTCACGAACGACTTAAAAGAAACGACATTCAATCAAACACGTGTTAGGGCTTGAAATGAGCTTTCCAAAAAGGTATAGCATGACCCGATGCGACGAATAAAACTAGAACTACGCGCTTTCAGCGCCAACTAGCGAAAATACCGCAAGACTTTTTTGACAACCAGCTGACCAAACCGTTGCATGAAATGAAAAAAGGCCTGACCCACTTTGAAGGGTATCCAATGAGGATTGTTTGTAAAAAAAAATAAAAAAAAGTTAATTTTTATCCGACTTACTAGCGTAAATTTCCAAAAAGTGACTTCTCCATACGCTGTTTCATTGGTAGTGTTCTTTACGTGGCGGGTCCCAAACCCAGCCCACAACCCTGTGGAAGGGATCTTTCGCTTTCTCACTTTAGCTAGTCTTCAAACGGATGTTCTTGGGCTACTCAGACAATACTTGGTCAAAGACCGAAAGTCGTGAGCTGCTTGAGATATATATAAGAGAATCGTTTCTGGCCACTCCCAAGTGAATGACGATCAGAGAACTTTCCTCAGTTGCTTGAACTTCTACACATGACTCCATCCTCTGAAAGATTTATGGTCCTTTGCGCGTTGACCATGGCAAATATCGCATTCGATTGAACGATGAGCTGTATGACGACATTGATATAATTCAGCGAATTAAAAGTCAGCGGCTACGCTGACTAGGTCATGTTGTCCGGATGGATGAAAACACTCCAGCTCTGAAAGTATTCGGCGCAGTACCCGCCGGGGGAAGCAGAGGAAGAAGAACGGAGGGGAGGCCCCGTTGGAAGGACCAGGTGTAGAAGGACTTGGCTTCGATTGCAATATCCAATTGGCGCCACGTACCGAAAAGAAGAGCCGACTGGCGCGCTGTTGTTAACTCGGCTATAATTGCGTAAGCGGTGTCTACGCCAGTAAAGAAGTAGACGACTTTTTCATCCAATTTTGTTTTTGTTTTCCAATTGATTTATTTGTAAATTATTTAAATCGTTCAATTTCAATCGGTTGCTTTCTTTTCTTCGGTTCTTCTTACTTAAAAGGTAAATTTTTGAAAATTACTCAGTGAAAACTTTATGTGTGTTTCATACAAAATGGTCAATTACAGATTGAAATTTGTGACGATGCCACGAAGAGGCCACGTTAATATCGGTTTGCAAGGCAAAACGGCCATAGATTACGGTATTATTGAGTCGCGATCAATCAGCAAGATCGTCACAATGTCACAACACGGCTTTTCAAACAACAGCTACAATGTTTGATGGACTTTATCGTAACGTATGTATGCAAAAAAGAGATTTCCCGCACGTAAACATTCTGTAGATGGTGGATAGTTGTTACACCAGATCAACTTGGTGCAATCATTCCTGCTGAAATTCCTGATTCAGAGATAGATCCAGAATTATACGAAGTGCTGAAAACCGATATGGTTTATGGACCTTACGGTCCCGCTTCGGTTTGTTTGTCTGACAATTAATGCACGAACACTATCCACGTGCTTTTCTTTCGGAAACGCAAATTGGAAATGATGGATATCCACTGTATCGGCGTCACTCACCAGACCTTAATGGCAGAAAATTTCGCATCCAATTTAGAGCAGTGAATATCTAAGTTAACAACGCATGGATCGTACCATATTCGCCATTATTGTCTAATTCACATTCAAAACTCATATCAATGTTGAATATTGCAGTTTGGTGAAATTGTTGAAATAAGTATGTTTGCAAGTACATCACCAAAGAAATCAACATGGCGGTTATTGGCCTTGAACAAGATGAGATCAGCGAGTATCAAATGGGTCGATACGTGAACTGCAATGAAGCCTTTTGTAAAATATTTACTTTTGCAAATCATGAACGTTTTCCGACTGTTGTGCATTTCGCAGTTCATTTGGAGAAGGCATATTTCAACCCAGAGTATACAGTACAGCCAACGGAAACACAGCCAACAACGAAATTTACATTGACGAGTTTTTTCTCAACTTGGGTCAGTGCGAGAACATTGCTCTAATCGCAGAAGGCAAGGCCAAGCAGTAGATGTACATCCAAGTGCGTTTTCAACTAATGCATAGAGACAAATTTACACAATCCACTCGAAACGCGACAATTGCTCCTACCTTCGATTGCTAGTTATTAATGTATGCGGTTCAACTTCATTGGAGTAATTGCGTACTGTGTGTGCAACTTTTTGATAAGCATGCTAGCAATTATACTTGCTGGAACATGATAATCACTGGAATCAAACGATGGACGATTCGATGGCTACTTCGCTTGCCACTGGAGTTCGCACACTTTTCGCGATGATCATTTCGACATAATAGCCTTCAAGTCCGCGTCAATTATGGGATACGAACAAAAATGACATTCCCGAGACATTTCACATCGTATTCGCTAAAGATTGGAAATGGGCAAATTTCGGTTGATACTACCAGTGGTTTGATATCAATTCTTCCTGCCTTTTGTCAATTCACTTCAGCGAAAGAAAAACTCTTTCACGAATGTTTATCCGAACATTGGCCAAATTATCGTAATTACGATTGTTTGAGTGCACGCGGAATTTTAGCTTCCAAAAATATTGATGCAAATGACTTAAACTGGAAGATTCAAAGTCAAATTCCGAGAGGCTTGCGCTCATACAAATCGATGGGTCGTCTTGAAAATGAAGACGAAGCCGTGAGTTATACAGTTGAATTTCTAAATTCTTTGGAGAGGCTTAGTAAGCCGCCGCATCAATTGCGTCTCAAAATTGGATCTCTTATTATGTTTCGCAATCTTCATGCGCCGAAACTGTGCAATGGAACCCGACTGATTGTGACGCAGCTGACGAAGACAAGGGGCCGAATGCTGGATTCTACGAATTCCTTGGAGGAAAATTGCATTTGCCTTGACTATCAACAGGACACAAGGATAGTCGTTAGAAGTGTACGGCAAAAATCTGGAAATGCTATGTTTTTCACCCGGCCAAAAATACGTGGCGCGTTCACGAGTTGGAAAACCACCTTCACTGTACACTTACGCACAGAAACAGAAACCAAAATTGTTGTTTATCAAGCTGCGTTACATTGGGAAAAATGTAGAAAAATCGCAAATAAATGATTTTCAACACAATATAAATTCAACTTTCTTTTCATTTAAAAACACATAATTTCCCGCAGGACAACGTCTGCGAGGTCAGTTAGTACTACATATACGAATTATCCCAAAGCTCGTATCCTTATCAAATGATTTTCGTTTTTCTAACAAGACTTACAACGAATCTTTTAGTATGTGAGTTATACTTGAAAATTATTGTTCTCAAGTATGCATCAGTGATGACCAAATTAATGCAATCATTCTCTGTCCTATCTGAAAAAGAAAGAGGCTGAAATGCGTGAGTACGAAGAGCTTGATAAGCTGGCCGACAGGGGTAATGCTCGAAAATTCTACGAAAAAAATGTGGCGGCTTACAGAAGGTTTCAAGACCGGAGCATACTCTTGTAGAGTATCTTGTAAGTGATATAGTGACCGATGCCCAGAGCATACTTAAATTATGGAGGGAACACTTCTCCAGCCTGCTGAATGGCAGTGAACGCACAACGCCAGGAGAAGGCGAACCCGATTCCCCAATCGATGACGATGGAGCAGACGTTCCATTGCCCGACCAGGAAGAAGTTCGAATAGCAATCGCCCGCCTGAAGAACAACAAAGCGGCAGGGGCCGACGGATTGCCGGCCGAGCTATTCAAACACGGCGGCGAAGAACTGATAAGGAGCACGCATCAGCTTCTTTGTAAAATATGGTCGGACGAAAGCATGCCCAACGATTGGAATTTAAGTGTGCTATGCCCAATCCATAAAAAAGGAGACCCCACAATCTGCGCCAACTACCATGGGTTTAGCCTCCTCAACATCGCATATAAGGTTCTATCGAGCGTATTGAGTGAAAGATTAAAGCCCACCGTCAACAAACTGATTGGACCTTATCAGTGTGGATTCAGACCTGGAAAATCAACAACCGATCAGATATTCACCATGCGCCAAATCTTGGAAAAGACCCGTGAAAGAAGAACCGACACACACCACCTCTTCGTCGATTTCAAAGCTGCTTTCGACAGCACGAAAAGGAGCTGCCTTTATGCCGCGATGTGTGAATTTGGTATCCCCGCAAAACTAATACGGCTGTGTAAACTGACGTTGAGTAACACCAAAAGCTCCGTCAGGATCGGGAAGGACCTCTCCGAGCCGTTCGATACCAAACGAGGTTTCAGACAAGGCGACTCCCTATCGTGCGACTTCTTCAACCTGCTTCTGGAGAAAATAGTTCGAGCTGCAGAACTAAATAGAGAAGGTACCATCTTCTATAAGAGTGTACAGCTACTGGCGTATGCCGATGATATTGATATCATCGGCCTCAACACCCGCGCCGTTAGTTCTGCTTTCTCCAGGCTGGACAAGGAAGCACAGAAAATGGGTCTGGCAGTGAACGAGGGCAAAACGAAATATCTCCTGTCATCAAACAAACAGTCGTCGCACTCGCGACTTGGCTCCCACGTCACTGTTGACAGTCATAACTTTGAAGTTGTAGATAGTTTCGTCTATTTAGGAACCAGCATTAACACCACCAACAATGTCAGCCTGGAAATCCAACGCAGGATTGCTCTTGCAAACAGGTGCTACTTCGGACTGAGTAGGCAATTGAAAAGTAAAGTCCTCTCTCGACGAACAAACTCAAACTCTATAAGTCGCTCATAATTCCCGTCCTGCTATATGGTGCAGAGGCTTGGGCGATGACAACAACCGATGAGTCGACGCTACGAGTTTTCGAGAGAAAGGTTCTGCGAAATATGTATGGTCCCTTGCGCATTGGCCACGGCGAATATCGCATTCGATGGAACGATGAGCTGTACGAGATATACGACGACATTGACATAGTTCAGCGAATTAAAAGACAGCGGCTACGCTGGCTAGGTCATGTTGTCCGGATGGATGAAAACACTCCAGCTCTGAAAGTATTCGGCGCAGTACCCGCCGGGGGAAGCAGAGGAAGAAGAACGGAGTGGAGGCCCCGTTGGAAGGACCAGGTGGAGAAGGACTTGGCTTCGATTGCAATATCCAAATGGCGCCACGTACCGAAAAGAAGAGCCGACTGGCGCGCTGTTGTTAACTCGGCTATAATCGCGTAAGCGGTGTCTAGGCCAATTAAGAAGAAGAAGAATAATATTACTAAAATACATAAATATTTTTGTATAAGTAATAAGTAATTATAAAAAAAAAACATGTAAGGAAAGGCTAAGTTCGGGTGCAACCGAACTCTTGCAACTTGCAATAATTAAAGCAAGGGAAACACCTTAAGATGTAAAACGTCAACCAAAACGAAAGTCATTTTATCAAATTTATCCTTTTTTGGCACAAAGATACACTGTCATGATTTAAACACGTTCTCCCAATTTATTGGCACGATTCGACCAATTTTTGGCATACAAAATTACTATTGTCAGAAAAGAATTATCCCTGAATTCCAATTATGTACCTCACACATTGACCAATGTTTTCAGTCAAAAGTCAATTATAGATATTGGAATCCACATATTCGGTACCTAGGGTCTTGAACAGTTTTGAGTGGATTTGGAAAATTTTTGTCGAAAGGTGTCCTACTTTGAAGGAATTATTACTGCAAAAGTTTATTACATAGTAATACTTATTTCCTAATTTGTGTACTGTAAAGTGAAAAAATCAAATGGAGTTTTAATGTATCTTTTGTGAGAATTAGGCGTGGTTGTAGTCCAATTCTGCCTATTTTCACACTGTAATAAAAATTATACGTACTAAATTTAGTCGAAAACGGTCGGTCGGGTTCCGAGATATGGTATTTCACCAAAAAGTGGACGGTGTCACGCCCATCGTCCAATTTTCACTCCAGCTCTCATAAAGTCCTCTCACACCATCTCGGAGGTAAAATTTAATGTCTCTGGCGTAAATAGTTATGATCATATTGCGCTTTTAGGAGTTTTGAACGGTGCCGTTATATGGGCATTCATTCACACTGTTGGTAGGAGTTCTTATAATATTCTAGCGTAGCAATTGTTATAGCTTTAGTGGTTTAGGAGATATGTACATTAAACATTTTAGAGGGGGTGGCCATTACATGTTTTCGGTTAATGGCGATTTGTGGATTTTTACTCAAGTTACAGCTTGTACGGACGGACGGACGGGCAGACAGACAGTCAACTGGATTTCAACTTTTCTCGTCATCCTGATCATTTAAACTTGTATGTATATAACCCTATATCTACAACTGTATTAATTGAAGGTGATACGTACAACCGTTAGGTGAACAAAACTCTTATACTCTGTAGCAACTGGTTGCAAGAGTATAAAAAAAATCTAAATGATTTTTTTATACATTATTTACTATTCGATTATTTTACGAGAAAACTCGATTCTCGAGTATAATCCGAATCGAGTTTACCATCCCTACTGGCAGCCATCGCGTGCACATACGTATATAATAACCTCCGCACAATAACCACCACAAAAAAAAAGATTTTCTTTCCATGTAATTTATATGGAAAATAGAAAATTTGAAATAGGCACCTCTTAATATTAATATTAAGAGCTCATCTTTTGAGTGACTTTTTTTTCACATTTTCGAAAGTTTTTAGCTTGTTTTTCAGTTGAAAAAAAAGGTTGCCTCAGAATGACACACCCTAATATGTATATTGCTAATTAACGTTTTATTGATCATCAAACATTATTGTGTACAAAGATTTGCTTTGGCTCATGTGGAAAAAATTCATTTGATTCTACGTCGCTATCGACAACTACATACATAGTATATTGTCTACGTATTCAATATCGTTAGAAGTATCTCGTAAGATGTTATGCAATATACAGCAATCAATAAACCAGCTGGAACATAGAATATTACTTTTTTCGTCCTGAATACGTATTCTTAATTCTTTGAGGCTGCCAAAGAGTTCTTTTAGAATCCCAAAGCAATGTTCAATCCTCACGTGATATCTGCCGCAGGTTGAAAGCTTTACGCTTTGAATAGTCCATTTGTTGTGAATTTGATCGAACGGGTGGTCAGCAATGGATAAGCAGAATCTACTGCCAGCCATTGAGAAGAAGAAGGAAGTGAACCTTCCTGAGTGGAGAGAGCACTAGTACGAAACATGCGAGCATCGTGTACACTACCAAAGTGTCCCGCTACTACATGCTGAACCCTTAACTTTTAATCGCATACAACTTGTGCCTTTATGGAATAGATTCGGCTTTTTGAAAAAAACACGATACGAGCTTGTATGGAAATGGAAAACTTTCGCTTTTAACGTGGTATTTTCACAAAATGTGAAGGGTATATTAGCTTCGGTGCAGCCGAAGTTAACGTGTTTTCTTGTTAAAAAATTAATTCGTTAATTTTTCGCAATTTATTTTGTTTTTCTTATTTATTTATTCACAGTACTCGTTGAAATAGTCATTCACAAAAGTTTTGCATAATAGTCATGCACAATAAATTTACCGAACCAGCTGTTCTTATATCACTAGATTCTGCAATGGGTGCTGACGTGCTCTTGCATATTTCGGTGTAGGATTTCTGCATTTTGTGTCATCGTGCAATCTTGCAAGAGCAAAAGAATCCCCCTATTGATTAATAATTAGATTGGTATTTCCTATGGCGATGAATAACTCACAAAGCCTGTTTCTGTATGTTTGTGACTTGGATTTGGGTACATTATGCTTCTTCCACGGAAACTTTACGTGACATATTCTCGCGTGAGCAAACCATACAGTTTGTTGGTATGCGCTAAAACGGGCTGATCGACAAAAGTATACACCCCATTGCGTTGAGTGATTAATCTTTGTTTATTTTTAATATAAATAGTTAATAGTAGAAATATGAACATTTTTCGATATACATATAGGTAGCTATCAATACTGTAATTTAACATATATTACATCTTCATGTCTCTTTCAATAATAATTACATTTTTCACACACTTTTAGTGTAACATATTTTCCAAAAATTTACTATGACAAAACAAACTTTGCCAGGTCGGCAAGTATATACATACTACTGTGATCAAATTGAAAGGTGAATTTTTAATTTACACTTTGCGAGTTTTTCGTTTTTTCTGTAAGTTGGTGTACTAGTGACATCTGTGCTAAATTTCACGTCAAAATATTCATTAGTATTTGAAATATACGTCGCGTTTGTGAGGCTCTAAAAGTGAATTCTTCGATTTTTACTATGTCTGAATTTATTGAACAAAGAAGTGCGATAATGCATCATCTCATACTGCATTGGGTATTCGTGATCATTTCACCATATTTTCCACTAATATCGTGCCGCAACCACCGCATTCGCCTGATTTACCTTCGTGTAACTTCTGGCTATTCAACAAATTTACATGACCACTCCTAGGACACCGTTTTGATTCAATTGAGGATGTAAAAGCTGAATCGAAGAAGATTTTTCCAAGTGCTATGATGACGGGAAATTTCGTTGGCATAAGTGTTTTGCAGCGGGAGGGGATTACTTTGGAGGAAATGAAATGAAAAAAAATCATCTTTCAATTTGATCACAGTGTATGTATGTATATATATAATCAGCGTGACGATTTAGCCAAGGTCGCCTTCAGTTTTTAGATATTTCTCTAAAAATCTCCGCACGGCCTTTTTCCCAATGAAACTGATCATTTTTCAGAATAGCTGGCATACAAACTGCAGAGACTATTGTCCAAAGGAACGCTACAATATCTGAAGATATGTTGAAGACCGGACTGCTCTATCATACAGTACTTGTCCAATAAATTACGAACGAAAACAAAAATGTAATATTTTTAATATAGTATAATAATATTGAATATGATTCAATACAAAAATATGATAATTTAAGTTTACTGTATATAGCATATAAAAAATATTTTCTTTTTTAAATACGCCAAATATTTATGTTTTTATTAATGATTAAAGTTAGAACTCCGGAGAATTTTTTTGTTCGTTCGTAATTTATTGGACAGGTACTGTATAGCTGCCATAAAAACTGAATGCTCAGACCTAAGATCTGTTATGAAAAACTTTTTTATTTGACAGCATATCTTCATTAAGAACATTACTGTCGAAGGCAAATTTAGACAAATTGAACTGCATATAGACATATAAACTGATGATGAAATATCTAAAGGAATTATCCAGATCGAGCCCCTATTTCATATAGCTGTCATACAAACTGAATGTAATTGTTCTATGGTAACTTTTTAATTTGACAAGATATCTTCATGAAATTTGGCTTCATTTTTTGGTATTTGAAGGGTATTCTATCTTCGCTTGCACCGATTTTTTTTTGGGTTTTAATTACGGAACTATAATTCTATTCTTGAACACTGTATTTATTCTAGATATCTCAAAACCTGTAAGCTTAAATATTTTAGAAAGCGTACTTTGAATTAAATAGTCAGATAACCTGAAATGTAATGCATGTTTGCAACTTATACTTCAGGTCTGGAAAATAAACAAATACTTTTTTGAAAAGATAGTGAGCTGACCAGTTGAACTGGTAGTAAGGCAGTTTAAACCTAGTTTATTTCACTAAAGACAATAAAACCTATAACTTTTGTACAAGCAAGCAACCAAGGATTTGAAAAAATCTCTTTAGCAAGTGAATAAATTTGTAATGTACATACATTTGTGTAATAAATAAAAGATATTTATAAATAAGGCTCTGACAAAAGCTTTTAGTGAAAACTTAAAATTAAGCTGAGTTGTTCAGGTCAAGGGCGATTTAGAGCTCGTTTGAAGCTAGAAAAAATACCACTGCTTGTTAGGCTAACCTAAAAAAAACTGCTCATAAATTAATGTCTTTGAACTTAAATTTTTAGGACGGAACTGCATATTTAGTCAGAGATTTTAACTATAAAACTGCAAGAACACTTGGTACCTCTACCCTAAATGTGCATGGTTAACTTTTTTTGTAACAACTAAAGTTGCTTTCAATGAAATATGTGCTAATAAACAACATGAATGATTGTATCCTTTTTTAGGCGCATGACCGTTGTTCATTTGCCACTTTTTTCACTCACTATATATGCATTGAAATAGTCCTTGAAATCTTCAAAGCGATTAGGTTTGGTTTATTGCATATAAAATATCAATCATTTCAACATTCTTACTGTTTAAATACTTATGGCGATGTTAATGCACATAGACTATATATTATGAATACTTTTCAACCTATTTAAAAACACACAAAAACTTATTTTATGCGAGAACATTAGGATAGCAACCATCTGTTATGATTCACATTGGTTAATTGTTTTTTAGAAATAAAATTTCCAAAAAAAGTTGCATTATCCTTTTAAGAAACCGCTGTAGCAGCAGCACCATGTAAACATATCAAAAAGGTGTGTATGTAAATAATGAATATAGGTGTAGATTCCCGTACACACGTTAACAAAAATACAAATATCACTTAATAGATTAAATCGTACTATTCACAAACTTTGCTGTCTTTTCGCTCTGCCCTGCTCGACGTGACTCTTCTCTACTCAGATAAAATGAGTCGTTACTAGTTGCTGATGCTTAAATGCCACAATCACTGACATTTCTTCGAGTTC
Organism: Bactrocera neohumeralis; assembly: GCF_024586455.1. Lineage (NCBI taxonomy): Eukaryota > Metazoa > Arthropoda > Insecta > Diptera > Tephritidae > Bactrocera > Bactrocera neohumeralis. The sequence goes on along the minus strand of NW_026089624.1, from coordinate 20,561,218 downwards.
GCCTTTCACTCCATTTCATTTATTAACCTTTAGCAGACAGTGAATAATTTCACTCGTTATTCTTTCAATTTGTCATTTATGATTAGAAACGGCGACTTTTAGAAGATAAAAATCACGTTATTTTTATTTTCAGCCACCCGTGCCGGTATCCTGTTCACATACGCAGAATTTAATATTATTTAGTCTACTTAATAGTAACATTTCAAAATATGAATATGTTTGAGTATAGCTAAGATATGCTTTTATTTTTATACATCGTGCTTAGAAATCGATATAGAAATGAAGTTTACTTCCAAAACCTTCTGTAAATCGTCGTATATTATGGTATTTTAACTCAACTATGTTCTATGTTTACTAACTTGCCACTGTGCCGTTTTAAGCTTGATCCTTTGAGTAATTATTATATGTACATATCAGTTGACAAGTTTAAATTCAGCATTTCACAACATTTCTTTCCATCACTTCGTCATACTAAATTGTTCCCAAATTTTTACCAATCATTTCCAAATTTTGACCTCCAGTTCAAATCTCAGTACCCAGATTTTTACACCAGCAATAACTTTTCCGTATTTATTTAATAATAATGTATTGTACAGTCAACATCAAAAGTTATAACTGAAGTTTACGCCTCAAACCATTAATTTATTGTAAGATTTAAATTCTTATAAATGTTTTTTTTTATAACTATTGATAACGTTGCAATTTGTTACTACACATTATGCCGTTAATACAAAAGCAAAATGCACAAAATACTTAAGTTCAAAGAAAAATGTATACAAACATACTGTCAAAAATTAGTTAAAGTAAGTAAGTATATAAATATCGCTAACCTCAGATCAAAGAAATTTGGTGGTACAGCATCGTACAAACGGGAAGTCTTTAGGTGAAAAGTCCAAAATTGTCATTAAAAGTCGTACAATTGTAAAGATACAACAGATAAACAATTATGAATTGCGAATTGATATAAAAACTGTTCAAAGATGCTCTAAGATACTTGTCCGTTGTGATGCCCACGGCCCGTCGCATATCGACGAAACGTCTAGAGCCTCCCACAAATTTATTGAGGCCTTTAATATTTATTCCAGTCAATTCGTCGGGCTCGTAAAAAGTATGGCAAGCGTCATGCTTTAAACGTAGTCTGGCGATAGGTGGATAGTGGAAGAGGAAGTATCTGGATGATCCACTTTGACAAGTTTCGCGCCTTTTCTTGCAAGCTCATCAACTTTAAAATTTCCAACGATTCCACTGTGGCCATTTACACAGAAAAGTTTTATATTGAAGTAGCTTGGTGGTACTGTTGGTGGGCTCATGAACTACTTGATTAGCTCAAAGTCTGTATAGTATATCCGCTATGGGAGTGAAAGGATACATCTTTAAATGAAGCCGCACTTCTACCCACTTCGGCTTGAAAACCACTACAGTGGTCTGGCTATATGAACCAAGAGTTGATTGGGAGCTCCCGACAGAAGACTTCCTCTCAGCCCTCATTCATAAAAACATTTACTGCGCCTCTTCTCCAGAGACTCCGCCTCACCCACATAGCTCCCGGAGGTATGTGCGCGGAGGAAATGCCGCTTACAGTTGGTTCCGCTGAGCGGTGGTACAACTTATCAGCAATACAATCGTGGTGAAAGAAGATTTCGGAAATTCCCTTTCTGGGACCCTAATGTGTCCAGTTTCCTGGAGTCGAATAGCAACTTTCGCAGCAAAGCTAGCTATGTCGACGGGTGCTATATGTAGAAAGGTGGCACTTAACGCCGTTGTTGGTGATGTACTATAAGTGCGCTTGTTGAACAAGTTCAGCTGTTTAGCCAATGTGACTTTATCGAGCGCCACCACCAGACAAATACACCATAACACAGTATTGGCTTGACTACGATTTCGTAAAAAAAAGCACAACTTTTGGTGACAGACTCCTGCCTTTACAACAATATAAGGCAACCAAAGGCTTCCACGGCTTCTCCTCAAAATTAGGAAAACCAACGAATCTTTTTCAGCTGAACCAATAGTATTATTCATCGGAAAGACCTAAGCTTGAATTTGAAAATGTTTATAAAAAAAACAATAAAAACAGGCAAATACCTTAAGATGTAAAACGTCAACCAGAAAATCAGAATCTAAGCAATTTTATATATACTACTGGGATCAAATTGAAAGGTGAATTTTTAATTTACACTTTGCGAGTTTTTCGTTTTTTCTGTAAGTTAGTAGCAGCGTTTAAAAAACTGCGGCAAGTTTCAGTTCATATGATTTTGCTTCTGCTACTGCTTCTGAAAAAATCAGAAGTCGCAGTCGAAGCATAGACAAAATCAAACAGCTACGAAAAATCAGAAATCAGCATAAGTCGCCGTTTTTCGTTTTTTGCTTTCTGCTTTGCTGTAGCTTTCGATCGTATCCATAAGTTGCCGCAGCAGCTATCGACAATTTTCGACAGTCGTCGGCAGTCACAGTCGCGAAAAGTAATGCATTCGACTTTTTGCTACTTTTGATTTTGTCGCTGTTGCTTTCGATCAGCAGCGTAAGTCGAAAAAAGCAAGAAGCGTCCGATTCGTGGAAGTCACCAGCAGTCGCCGTCTTGTTCTTTTTTCTCTTTTGCTTTTACTTCCAATTAGAACGCTGCTAGACTCACACGTGTTCAGCTATGGCGCCAAGTGCAGCGTGGAAATATTTTGAAAATAAAGCAGCTGAGGGTTTAGCAATATGCAATATATGTACGCTAGCTTTCTGGACATGGCCATTGATACGTTGCCACTTTTTGAACAAGAGGAACTTTGTAATGAATAATCAAAAAAATGAGCAATGTATGTAATGAAAGCAATGAAAAATTCATTTACTGTTATGTTTTTATATTATTTATTCCAACGAATTTAATATTATTTTTTTTATTTTTGTAAACTTAATAAAAAAAAAAGTTGAAAATGAACAACATAATAAAAAAATTCAAGTACACTATAAGTAATTGCCAAACATTTCTTTAAAGTCGCAGCTAATCAAAAACGGTCGCAACGGCCGACTTCCACGAATCTGACGCTTCTTGCTTTTTTCGACTTACGCTGCTGATCGAAAGCAACAGCGACAAAAATCAAAAGTAGCAAAAAGTCGAATGCATTACTTTTCGCGACTGTGACTGCCGACGACTGTCGAAAATTGTCGATAGCTGCTGCGGCACTTTTGGATACGATCGAAAGCTACAGCAAAGCAGAAAGCAGAAAAACGAATAACGGCGACTTATGCTGATTTCTGATTTTCGTAGCTGTTTGATTTTTGCGACAGTCGAAGCATGCGACTTCTGGTTTTTTCAGAAGCAGAAGCAAAAGCACTTGCATACTTTCTGATATCGCTCGCAGTTGAAGTAGCGAATAGCAACAATATTGCGACTTCTGCTAATTCGACTGCAGTTTTTTAAACACTGGTTAGTAGTACTGTTAGTAACATCTATGCTAAATATCACGTCAAAATATTCATTAGTATTTGAGATATACGTCGCGTTTGTGAGGCTCTAAAAGTGAATTCTTCGATTTTTACTATGTCTGAATTTATTGAACAAAGAAGTGCGATAATGCATCATCTCATACTGCATTGGGTATTCGTGATCATTTCACCATATTTTGAACTAATATCGTGCCGCAACCACCGCATTCGCCTGATTTACCTTCGTGTAACTTCTGGCTATTCAGCAAATTCACATGACCACTCCGAGGACACTGAGGATTTTTCCAAGTGGTGCTATGATGACTGGAAAATTCGCATAAGTGTATTGCAGCGGGAGGGAATTACTTTGAAGGAAACGAAATGAACAAAATTCACCTTTCAATTTGATCACAGTAGTACATATATTATATATAACATATCCACATATTCGGCATAAGGTTTGTTAAAAAAACGCAAATCATCGTATTCAGTATATGGGACTTGGGTTAGTATCGGCATTATATATATTATTAAATCTCTTTAAAAATAATCTAAGAATATGTTTCAAAAGTTTTAGATGGGAATTTGAAATAATTTCGAAGCTAGAAGGAAAATAGTGACCGAGCGTCTAGCAGATATATGAGCGATTGGGCAGAAAGCGAAAACTTTGACGCGCGATTTCTCGGTTTTTCATTTTTACGATTTTTTTTAAATTGGCGGGCAGGATAGAAAAAAAACTAAACGTCGTATGGAATTGGCGCAAAGTTTATTATGTTTGGGATTACATTATCTTCTATTTAAACTAAAAAAAAATAAGAAAAGGCAAAGTTTCCGATAGAAATTGCGACCTGCATCCTGCCCGCCGTCCGACAAATGCACAAGCGACATGTATCGGGCAAATGCTTCCCAAAGGCAGAATATTAAAGATTTCGTATCCAAAAAATTTGTGTGCTTCCGCCGTTTTTTTTAATACCTAATAGAAATCATATAGATGGTAATAGTAGAGTAATAGTATTATCTATGTATGTGTCAGCCTAAGTAAAGCGTGGATGGGTCCTCAGCCGCACTTTTCTTGGAATTAAAAAAGAAAAGCAAAATTTTTCCGCAAATGTCGAGAATTCGGCTCAAAAAGTGACATTTTCAGTGGAGAATAAGTTTGGGATGCAAACAGATCTCTAAAAATATTTTGTTGGGTTAATGTTGACACAAATGTCCAAGATCGATATAAAACGATTTAATCGACCAGTGCTTGACCCTAGAGACATCTGTTGGAAAACGGCGGAAGCAAGGTTGTAGACCCTAGAAATTTGTTTTAATCACTTATTGCTTTCCCTCCCAAAAAAATCCTTAAAAAAATCGGTTTTTTGAAGCGTCTAAAGCAGGCTCCCCCCTTAAGGTACCTTACATACAATCACCAAACATATGGAGTAAAGTCAGTCGGAGGTTCAAAAATCCTGGTATTAATTATATGGGAGCTAGGTCAAGTTTTCGTCCAATTTTATTTCTTTTAGACACGAAGATACTCTGTCATGAGTAAATCATCTTCTGTAGTTTTCATTGAGATAATTCAAATATTGGCCGATATATGGAGTATAAAGTCACCTGGAGTTCGAAAATTTTAGTTATATGGGGGCTCAGAGAAGTATTGACCCGATTCAACCCATTTTTGATTTCATATTGTCAGAATAGGATTCTGTCTGAATTTCAATTGTATATCTCACACATCGACTGATATTTTCGGTCAGAAGTCAACTATAGATACTGGGGTGCACATAATCTGTACCTAGGGCCTTGAACAGTTTTGATTGGATTTGGACAATTTTTAGTCATGTGCTACCTTTAAAGGAATTATTAGTGCAAAATTGTATCCCATTATGTTAATTACTTCGTAATTTGTGTTCTGCAAGGTAAAAGAATCAAACGGAATTTGAAATCGTGTTATATAGAAAATACGAGTGGTGTAATTTGGGCCATTTTTACACTGTGGCATATGAATATGAAAAGAATGCTAAATACTAAAATCGATCGGTCGTGTTTCGAAGTATGTGATTTCACAAAAAATTGGGCGGTCCCATGCCCATCGTCCAATTTTCACACCGACTCCCATAAAGAGCTCTCATTAGATCTCGGAAGTACAATTTAAAGTGTCTGACATAATTAATTATATATTTATTGCGCTTTTCGTAATTGTTAACAGTACCGTTATGAGGAGAGAGAGGGGGTTATTTCGCTTCAGTAGCTTAGGAGATATGTATGTACATTAAACTTATTATAGGGCGGGGCCACTGTTTTTTCGCCCACAAGTGCCCCTTGCTACTGTGTCAAATTACACTTTTATATCATAATTTAGTCCTTAGTGGTGGGACCTATAAATCAGGAACTGCTTGAATAATTTCAACCAAATTTGGTATGTGAAATTATTCAAACATATTATAAATAAAGTTTTCGGAATAAAACTTTACGCAAATAGTGCCCTCAAGTTCTTTTGTCTTACGCCCAAAAAGTGAAGCAATCGGTCAATCTGCGAGACCTATTATTGAAAATCGAGGAGAATATTTTTATGATGCCCTTGTGCCAAAATATACAGATAATAAAAATATTTTCGAACTTTCGATTAACAATGTACCGTATCCATTTTATCAAAATTCAGAAGTAATCATTTTTTACATATGTATCCTCTTGCCTAAAATGAATGAAATCAGGGCAATATTTCTACTATTCCCTGTACGCGTAAAGCGAAATAAGAGCGTTTATCTTGTATTCCAGTTGACGTTATCGACATTTATCGAAAATAAATTGGAATTGCCCATTTTCTAACGAGTATAGTAACGACATGGAAACAATCGTTCTTTGTCGTTGTAATCAGGGATAAAAGGAATGCCAACTTATTCCAGTGTGAGAGCGCCTCAAAGTATGCGTTTTTTATAACATTTTCCATTATAGCCAGATCGGACAAAACAATAATTTGAGGGTGTGCCTTTAACATTAAAAATTAACATTTAGTGGTAATTTAATATATAGAGAAACTATTTAAATCATTTTATGATACATTGAAAAAAATTTACTTCTGAATTTTCAATACTTAATAAAAGCGATACAGCTTGTTAGCCCTCAATTAATAAATGTTTTAATAATTTTCCATTGAAAATGAATACTATGAGGCATCACATTACAAAACGTTTCATCGAGTACATTTAAATTTCCGTTTTTTCCTTACACACTTTTTATTATTGGTCTTCAACACGACAACAAATCCCTCCATTTATATATTTTTTTGGTAGGATTTCAATCCGGCCACCCCTATTTTTCAAATGCTAAACGTCAAAACGACTGAGCTTTGACATTTGGCAGTTGAAAATTTTAGTGTCAGAATTGGAAAAAATTCTGTATATGTCAAATGTTGAAGAAAAGGAATAACACACTTGAGTTTCAATATTTTTTGAAGGGATATTTATTTGAACCTCCATGTCGTGACAGAGACAGTTGGCATGAAATAAATAAAATTTGTAAAATTGCATTTTTATATCTATGAAGGTGTTTAACATTTATGTACAGTCGAGTCGCGATAATTCGTAATGTCACGTGGATCACATTTTTTACGAATTACGCGGGACTTCGACTTACCGAGATTTCCATTTAACGAGGCTCAACAAAGAAAAATTCGAATTAACGGCGGTTTTTTATAGATATTGTTTACATATTTCTTTATTGTTGGACCCAACAAATCAACATAAGTACGAATTACACAGTAACATAAAATTATAATAACAAAAAAATAAGCCTATTGATTAGAAACATAAAAGTAAAATAACAAAAATTAAAGTTTTAAAGTAATTTGGGATTGCTTCATATTTTTCTCTCTTATTTTTTCTACTGAGTTTTCTAAACATTTTAGGTTGTCGAAGACATTATTTGGGACATCATGGGTTGAAAAATAACGTCTTAATTGTGGTATTAACGCTATGACTTGTCAGTTTGTTAAAATTTCTTCTTCTTCGACGTTATCATCTTCATAACTTTCATTATTGTTAGGCGAAACTTCTTCCAAAATATCGTTATCTGTCAAAATACCGGCTACTGCAACGTCAATGTCAACATTTACGTGTTCATCGAAAGTGATAGCATTTTCAAAGCTCAAAGAAATAGTTCCCCAAGGTCAATGTTCGATTGACTATATTCCTATAAATTATTATTTAATGTTTTAATGAAACCGCAAGCACGGAAGCAGTTTTGTATACACAGTGTGCTAATATTTTTCAAAGCTTTATAAGCAATTTGCATAGCTGTAAATATTGTGCAATTGAATTTTTTCTGTTCATCAATGCTATTAACCAGTTTTATTACCATTTCCTTACGGTATAATGACTTAAAATCTTTTATATATCCATGTCTAGGGGTTGCAGCTTAGGCGTAGTGTTGGGTGGCAAAAACTCAATTTTTAAGTGGCTAAGATGAGGGAAGCCATTATGCGCCGTACAATTATCTATGAAAAGCATATCATTCGATTGTCGGCAGCCATGGAGTCATTTAACAATTGAAGCCATTCGTTAAGTAATGTTGTTGTCATCCACGCCTTCGTATTGTGCCGGTAATGCACTGGAAAGCTACATATATTTTTTAAGCACCTTAGCTTTGCAGACTTTCCGATTGATAGATGCTTAAGTTTTTCAGTGCCATCCATGTTTCTTCTTCTTAATTGGCGTAGACACCGCTTACGCGATTATAGCCGAGTTAACAACAGCGCGCCAGTCGTTTCTCCTTTTCGCTACGTGGCGCCAATTGGATATTCCAAGCGTAGCCAGGTCCTTCTCCACTTGGTCCTTCCAACGGAGTGGAGGTCTTCCTCTTCCTCTGCTTCCCCCGGCGGGTACAGCGTCGAATACTTTCAGAGCTGGAGTGTTTTCGTCCATTCGGACAACATGACCTAGCCAGCGTAGCCGCTGTCTTTTAATTCGCTGAACTATGTCAATGTCGTCGTACAGCTCATCGTTCCATCGAATGCGATATTCGCCGTGGCCAATGCGCAAAGGACCATAAATCTTTCGCAGAACTTTTCTCTCGAAAACTCGCAACGTCGACTCATCAGTTGTTGACATCGTCCAAGCCTCTGCACCATATAGCAGGACGGGAATTATGCGTGACTTATAGAGTTTGGCTTTTGTTCGTCGAGAGAGGACTTTACTTTTCAATTGCCTACTGACAGAGGCAGTTCCTTTTCGCGCTGTCCAAAGCAGCTTTGAAATCGACGAAGAGGTGGTGTGTGTCGATTCTCCTTTCACAGGTCTTTTCCAAGATTGGCGCATGGTTAATATCTGGTCGGTTGTTGATCTTCCAGGTCTAAAGCCGCACTGATAAGGTCCAATCAGTTTGCTGACGGTGGGCTTTAATCTTTCGCACAATACGCTCGATAGAACCTTATATGCGATGTTGAGGAGGCTAATCCCACGGTAGTTGGCGCAGATTGTGGGGTCTCCTTTTTTATGGATTGGTCATAGCACACTTAAATTCCAATCGTTGGGCATGCTTTCGTCCGACCATATTTTACAAAGAAGCTGATGCATGCTCCTTATCAGTTCTTCGCCGCCGTGTTTGAATAGCTCGGCAGGCAGTCCATCGGCCCCGCCGCTTTGTTGTTCTTCAGGCGGGTAATTGCTATTCGAACTTCTTCATGGTCGGGCAATGGGACGTCTTCGCCTGGCGTTGTGCATTCTCTGCCATTCAGCAGGATGGAGAAGTGTTCCCTCCATAATTTAAGTATGCTCTGGGCATCGGTCGGGGGTTCTACAAGAGTATGCTCCGGTCTTGAAACCTTCTGAAAGCCGCCACATGTTTTCGTAGAATTTTCGAGCATTACCCCTGTCGGCCAGCTTATCAAGCTCTTCATACTCACGCATTTCGGCCTCTTTCTTTTTCTGTCTGCAGATGCGTCTCGCTTCCCTCTTCAATTCTCGGTATCTATCCCATCCCGCACGTGTTGTGGTCGATCGTAACGTTGCGAGGTAGGCAGCCTGTTTTCTCTCCGCTGCGGCGCGGCACTCCTCGTCGTACCAGTTGTTCTTTTGCACTTTCCGAAAACCAAGGGTTTCGGATGCAGCTGTACGTAAGGAGTTTGAAATGCCGTCCCACAGTTCCCTTATACCGAGTTGTTGATGAGTGCTCTCAGAGAGCAGGAGTGCAAGCCGAGTAGAAAATCGTTCGGCAGTCCGTTGTGATTGCAGCTTTTCGACGTCGAACCTTCCTTGTGTTTGTTGGCGTGCGTTTTTTGCTGCACAGAGGCGGGTGCGAATCTTAGCTGCAACAAGATAGTGGTCCGAGTCGATGTTAGGACCTCGGAGCGCACGCACATTTAAAACACTGGAGACGTGTTTTCCGTCTATCACAACATGATCGATCTGGTTGGTCGTTTTTCGATCCGGAGACAGCCAGGTAGCTTAATGAATTTTTTTGTGCTGGAATCTAGTACGACAGATAACCATATTTCGGGCCCCGGCGAAGTCAATCAGCCCCAACCCATTTGGGGATGTTTCGTCGTGGAGGCTGAATTTACCGACCGTAGTGCCAAAGATACTTTCTGTGCTCACCCGCTCACCCTGGTGTTAAAGTTGCCAAGCACGATTTCGACATCGTGGCGGGGGCAGCTCTCATAAGCGCGTTCCAAGCGCTCATAGAAGGCATCTTTGGTCACATCGTCCTTCTCTTCCGTCGGAGCGTGGGCGCAAATCAGCAATATGTTGAAGAACCTCGCTTTGATGCGGATTGTGGCTAGACGTTCATTCACCGGAGTGAATGATAGTACTCGGCGACGGAGTCTTTCTCCCACCACGAATCCCACACCAAACTTGCGCTCCTTTATATGGCCACTGTAGTAAATGTCACAAGGACCTACTTGTCTCTGTCCTTGTCCCGTCCATCGCATTTCGTGGACGGCGGTGATGTCAGCCTTTATTTTCACGAGGACATCAACCAGCTGGGCAGCGGCACCTTCCCAATTAAGGGACATTCCAGGTGCATGCCCTAATATCGTTGTCCTTATTTCGTTTGCCATGGTCGTCATCAAAAGAGGGGTTTCTCATCCGAGGCTGTTTGTCGTTTTTCATTGGGTAGGCTTTTTTACGTGGCGGGTCCCAAACCCAGCGCACAACCCTATGCAGGGGATGTTTCGCCTTCTCACTTTAGCTCTCCTTTGAACGGATGTTCTGAGGCTACCCAGAGGATACTTGGTCAAAGACCAAAAGTCGTGAGCTGCTTGAGTCATATGTAAAAGAATCGTTTCTGGCCACTCCCAAGTGAATGGCGATCAGAGAACTTTCCTCACTTGCGTGAACTTCTACACATGACCCCATCCTCCATCCATGTTTACAGCAAATAAAATGGCCACTCGATCTTTACCCATGACATTTTTCATTTTTAAAGCAATAGGTCCGGTCTGGCAAACATTTATAAAACAACCCAGTTTCATCAGCATTAAATATATTCGTAGGTTCGTAATCTTTTATCAGATCACTCAACTTTCGTCGCATATTTTTTTAAATGTGATATCGTGTCGCTTTTTAAATCGATTTAGCTAACCACAGCTTGCCTTAACCCTTATGTGAGCACCCAGTTTTAGCGACGTTAATGAGCACCCAGGGTAACCGGGTACCCACCACTATAATACAATACTTTCGAAGTCTGGAAGTGAACGAAATTCTGAAGAAACAATTTAATAATTCTCTTAAGAGAATATTTTAGCTGTGTTTGACTCTTGTCGCCCATTTTATTTATCTGGAAGAGAAATCAGGATAAGGATTTCCCGCGCTCTGCGGGTGGGATGCGGTCAGTTTTCATCTTTACATGTCGACGCGTGTTCGAAATGTTTGTAGTTGTGGTAGTATCGAAGAATAGGAAACTGTGAATCAGTGAGAAGTGAACAGTTTATGAGAAATGGCACGGAAAGTCGACTGCGTCGATGAGCATAGAGCGGCTTTGCGTTAGAATCGACATTATTAACCATCTGGAGAAGAAGATAAGAGCTCGGAGCTGCACGCGAGACGTCCGAACGGGGAGAGGGGGAGATGACCAGTGAGTCAGAAGAGAGTGAAGCAGACGACACAGTGGCAGGTGTATCGACGAGAGGGGAAGAAGCGGATACAGAAAATGCCGATGAATACGTTGCGAAAAACAAAACTGTTTGGTGTAAGAAGCCGCCTGAAATTCGACAAACTGCTTCTCACATTATTATGCGACAGAATAGTGGCCCTGCTAGATCTACAGAAACATTGTCCATAGGAGATATATTTAAAACTATAATCGCAGTTGAAATATCTACCATTTTTATTCGCTATACTAAAAAGCATTTTTATTCGCTATACTAAATTCGGTTAAAAGTACAAAATTTTAGACAAAAAAAGGCAACACAACACTGAGGTGCACTGACTTAAGCAGCTGCTGTAAACAAACTCGTTGACTCAAAAAAGCGCAAAATGTACAAGGCACTATTCATACATACAAGTATGTACATAAATAGAAGTATATCTGATAATACTTGTATATTGCTTCTAAAAACACATTTACGCAGTTTATTTTCTTTCACCATATGAATATTATATTTTTATTTATTCGTAAGGGAATTGCATTAAATGCGGTTTTTTATACATTAGTGGTTAATGCTTGAGTTGTACTATCCATTCTGGATGGTAATTGCGACCCGATTGCTTATTGTAAGTTATTTAAATTATAATGAGACCTCGGTATAATAAATGTTTCTTTGTCTCTTATCATAGGTAGGTAGGTAGGTAAGAGTGCAGCCCTATCAGGCTCAATTAGCACTTAATGTGCCATTTTGATACACTATTCGTGGAATCTCCTGTATCTTCTCTCTCAAACCATTTTGAGGTTTCGATGAAACTACTTATGTCTGATATGCTTTTAGTGGAAATCCATTCAAGGTTTGGTGCTTGAAGGATTCCAAGTGTTTTGTGTCGGATCTGTGCTAGAGCTGGGCATTCGCAGAGAAAGTGGAAGATTGTTTCCTTGTTCCCTGCTACTCTGCAGCCTCGGCAGATGTCGTTGTAGAGCATACCCATTTGGGACGCATGATCCTCAAATGGCCAATGCCCTGTTGTGGTAGCTGCTACTCTGTAGATACCTTTTCTTGACCTATGTAATAAGTCGTTGGTTCTTTTCCTGTCATATGTTGGTCATAATTGTTTAGTTATGACGCATTTTGTAAGGTTTTTCCACCTGTTATTTGCAACTTGTTGAAATTTTCTATTGATCTCTCCTTTGATCGATCCTAGCGGGATTGGTATTAGCTCCGTCTCGGATTTGTTGAAGAAATCCTGCCTTTGCCAACACGTCTGCTTTTTCATTACCGAAAATGTTCCTGTGGCTGGGAATCCAGATCAAGTCTAGTTGGAGCTTGTCTTTTATTGAGCTTAGGGTCATGGGTGAAGACAAGGCCAGGAGCGCCGCCTGGTTATCCGTAAATATAGCTGCTTTATGTAAATTCTCGTGGCTTTCTAATAGAACTTCGCAGGCTTTTTCTATGCCTAGTACATCTGCTTGGAAGATGCTAGCCGAGTTCGGTAGACATATAGAGAGAGATATGTCTAGATCAGCGGAGAATAACCCTGTGCCCACTCTGCAGTCCATTTCGGACCCGTCGGTATAGACTGAGATGGTATCCTCCTCTCCTATTGAACCTCTTCTCCATTCTCGTCTAGATGGTATCCTCACCTGGAAGTGTCTATTGAAATCCAGCTTTGGGAGAATGTAGTCTGATTTACTAATGGTGAGCTTGTTTAGGATTACACTATGTCCATAGTTCTGCTGATTCCAACCTCCCAATTCTTTTATTCTTATCGCCGCAATAGCTGCTGTTTTGTGAATAAAGATATCCATGGGTAGTTGATGTAGGATCACATTGAGCGCATCAGTCGGACATGACCTGATTGCACCAATATATATATATGTATATACACAATGAACGGGTCTTATATAAATAAATTGAACAACTTTGAATATATATATAATATGCGGGTAAACGGGAACCGGGATGCTGCGATGCGGAGCGTGTTGCTCGATCGACGTCGTAACGAACAAAGGTGCGCGAGCGCCTTTCTCTTGTCTTTTTGTTCTAATTAGAACGTAGAACGTCATCGCGTTTTGGTGCATGTGCGTGTGTGTGTGTTAATGTGATTCGGTGTGGTGAAATGATGTACATCTGATGTGACGTCGCTACTCATTTAGCCATCCCGGCCCCCCTAGGCGAGTATTTAGCCTAGAAGCCGCTGTAGCTGCTGTAGCGTAGCTACAACGCTGCTGAGGCCTGTTGACCGCCGGGATTGCGGCCTAAGCTGATGGCGCCGTGTTGACGTTGTCCGGTTTTGGCGCCAGGAACGAGATTCTGCTGGAAAGTGTCCACGCCGGCGATAAGCCGTCACAGGCGTTCTTTGAGAACGCCTGACGTTACCGCTGGTGCGAGGAGCCGGTGGTCGCCCGGAGTCGCGTCTGGTAGTGCGGTGCAACAGCGTATGGTGAGCCCGCACACAGATTTGGCAACGATTATTTGATGGGCACTCCTGAGTTGCATGGGAAGTTGCCAGACAATTCAGGCAATACCCGTGCGCCTGTGCCACCTGCTGGCGTTGCATCGGCGGCATGCCTTTGAAGATACCGCAGTGCGATAGCCGATGCGGGCGGCGGCATAGTGGACAACGAATTAGTTGCAGATCCGCTGGTAATGCTGGCGTGCTTTGACGCGGAGCCGTTGTCGCGGTGGCGCCTGTTGTTGTTCGAGGCGCTGCCGGTGCCATGTTGGTCCGGGGTGCTGCTATTGGGGCAGCTTCGGAGCGAGGGGCGGAAACTGCCGAGCGCATGGTTGGCGTTGACGATGATGCCATATCCACGTCCATATTACTCTGTGAGAGAAATGATGATATTAGAAAGATATTGGTAAATTTACAATAATATGAACTTTTGTGCCACGATATGTGGCATGAATAGGATGTCATTTTTTTTTATCAGACATTTATGTTAAGTCTTTTGTGTCATTTATGTTATTCGAGGTTTCGTTTTGGTAAGCGGTTTATATGTTTTATCGATTTATTGATTTGTTAATATTGCGGTTTCGGTTTTACGTTTCTTTATCTTCGGCGGTTGGTAGAAAGCATAGTTTGACGAGCGGTCTGGTTAGCGTTCCGGTTTGAGTGCGGAGATCAACTACTCGAACATGACCGTCGGAACCGTAATGAAGTTGTTTTATGCGGCCGAGTCGCCATTCCGTAGGAGGGAGACAATCATCTTGTATAAGGACGCAGTCTCCAAGCTTTGGTGCCTTTTCTTGAGTTTTCCACCGGTATCTCTTGTGAAGGTCCTTTATGTAGTCTTCCTTCCATCGGCGGCTGAAGTCATGATGGAGAATTTTAATTCGTTCCCATCTGTTTAATATGGATAGCGACTCCACGCCTGGCTCAGGTATGGCCAGAATGGGTGCTCCTTTTAGAAAATGCCCTGGGGTTAAAGCTGTGAAGTCGGAGGGATCTTGCGAGAGTGGTGAGATAGGTCTAGAGTTTAGTACGGCTTCGATACGAGCGAGTAATGTCGTAAACTCCTCATAATTGAATTTATGGTTACCAGCCGTTTTCTTTAAATGGGACTTAAAGCTCTTTACTGCTGATTCCCAGAGTCCGCCCATGTGAGGAGAACATGGGGGTATGAATTGCCAATCGATCCCTTGGGGTGCATATTTTTTGACAATTTCGGGGGATACTTCTTTCATGAATTGTAAAAACTCTTTTTCCGTGGCTCTTTGAGCTCCGACAAAGTTTTTTCCATTGTCGCTCATAATTTTTAAAGGAAATCCGCGTCGTCCGACAAAGCGGGCAAATGCTGCAAGAAAAGCCGCAGTAGTCAGATCCGAACATAGCTCGAGGTGTACTGCCTTTGTTGTAAAACATACAAAGACAGCCACATACCCTTTTCTAAATGAGGAAGACCTTAGCATCGAGGCCTTTATCTGGAAAGGTCCAGCAAAATCAACCCCAGTGATGGTAAAGGGTAAAGCATAGTTGCAGCGTTCAGGTGGTAGGGCTGCCATGATCTGCGTACGCATCTTGTGCTTGTACATAGTACACTGTTTACACATGAAAATGGTTCTTTTAATTTGTGGCTTTAGTCGCGGTATATAGAATTCTTGTCGGACCATTTGTTGCATCAAGCGATGCTCACCATGCAGTGTAAGCTGGTGGAGATATATTAGAAATAAGTAGGTAAAACGGGATTTCTCTGGGATAATGATAGGATGTCGTTCATTGTAACTAAGGCTGGAGTTGGCTAGTCTTCCATTTGCCCGTAGTAATCCCTTAGCGTCCAGGAATGGGTTTAACACGAGAAGTGAGCTTCCCTTTTCAAGAGGTCGCTTTTCAAGCAACTTTGATTTCTCTTTGCTGAAATAGCGAGTTTGCGTATACAAAATTAGACTGACCTTGGCATGTTGCAAGTCGGAATATGTTAGTTGTATGTAAGAATTGTTTGATATTCTTTTCGCCCTTTGTTTAAGTTTATGGATGAATTTGTGCATATAAGCGACTACCCTTAGTGCTCGAGGAAATGATGAAAATCTTTGGAGAATATCATCCTCTTCTGGAGTGATATGAAAATTTTCTATTTTCCGACTTTCCGGAGGTATGATATTCCGAGCAGGAGACTTTGGCCAGAATTCTTGTGATTCTGTTAGCCATGTGGGACCGTTCCACCAGAGTGTAGTACTGGTGAGGTGAAGTGGTTTGCAACCTCTTGTCCCCAGATCCGCTGGGTTATCTGCACTTGCAACATGTTGCCATTTTGCTGAGCCAACTAAGTCTAAGATTTGTGATATGCGATTCGATACATATGTCTTCCAAGTATAGGGTGGTTTTTCCAACCATGCTAGGACTATTTCTGAGTCTGACCAGAGATACATTTTGTGATCGTTTAATTTTAGATGGGTTTGAACTGTTGAAATTAATTTTGCTAACAGAAGAGCACCATTTAGTTCAAGCCGTGGCAGGCTTAGTGTCTTCAAAGGTGCAACTTTGGCTTTGGCTACCAAAAGATGTGAAGTTATTTTGCTATCATACTGAGTGCGTATGTAGACTGTTGCACAATAAGCCTTTTCAGAGGCATCACAGAAACCATGTAATTCTGCGTTAATGTTAGGGGTGAAATTTACCCATCGAGGGATTCGAATTTCAGATATGGTATGTAAGTTGTTAGCAAATTGAACCCATTTCGCCAAACGTAAAGGTTTTACCTGTTCATCCCATTCAGTGCCATCTTGCCACAATTCTTGAATGAGGATTTTAGCTTGAATCATTATTGGCGAAAGCCATCCTGCGGGGTCGAAAAGTTTTGCCACCGAGGAAAGAATTTGACGTTTTGTAATGGCGGACATAGCAGATATTGACTCAATTGTATATGAGAATTGATCTGTTATCGCATTCCATTGAATACCTAGAGTTTTGGTTGTACTAGCCTTTTCAAATTTAAGGAAATTTGTATCTAATAAATCTTCCTTTTTTATGTTTTTTATTATTTCGGGATGATTTGATGTTATTTTCTTTAGGGGAAAACCTGCTGAATTTAGTGCTTTGATCACTTGAGATAATGATTCGCACGCTATTGGTATACTGTGGCTACCTGATAAAATGTCATCCACATATGTTTGAGTTTGCAACACAGAAGATGCTAAAGGCAAATTTGTTGCATTTGTTTTTGCAACTTCATGTAATGTCCTAATGGCTAAATAGGGTGCGCAGTTGATGCCAAAGGTAACTGTTTTAAGTTTGTAGTCGCTAATTGGACTATTAATTGAATTGCGGAAGACTATGCGTTGGAAATCTTGGTCATCTTCATGTACCAGAATTTGCCTATACATTTTCTCAACATCCCCGTTAAAAACGTATTTAAACATGCGCCAATTTAGTATTAGCAACATGAGATCAGGTTGTAATGTTGGCCCTGGGTATAATACATCATTGAGTGATTTGCCTGAGCTCGTACACTTTGAGGCATTGAACACCACTCGTACTTTCGTTGTGATTTTATCTGGTCTTATTACCCCATGATGTGGAAGGTAAAAAGATAAATATCTACCTTTGGATATTTTTTCATATGGTACAGTTTCTTCCATATGATTGAGGTCAAGATATTCCTCCATCACATTATCATATGCTGATTTTAGCTCATTTTTCTTCGTCAGGCTTCTTTCCATGCTTAGTAATTGCTGGACTGCTGAGATTCTAGAGTGGCCTAGAGCTATAGTTTCTGGAAAGGTGGATTTGAATGGCAGTCGCACAACATAACGACCATGTTCGTTTCTTGTTGTTGTGGACTGGTAATAGGCTTCGCATGCCTGGTCTTCTTCTGAAAGTTTGGTAATCTGGGGTACTTCTTCCACTTCCCAGAATTTTTTAAGTTCATTATTTAAGTATTCGTTTGTGATATCTTCCACTTGTGTTGTGAAGGAATTTATTTTTTCCGTGACTTGGCCACTTATAATCCACCCAAAGATTGTATTTTGGGCTAACAATTTATTGGAGATTTTCTCTATACCTTCAAGAATTATTTGAGGTATTAAGTCACTGCCTAATAATATGTCGATTTGTGATGGGGTATGACAGTTGGGATCTGCTAACTTGAGATGTGAGCATTTTTCCCAGTGTATTTTATTTACTTCATAGCTTGGAAGCAAATTTGTAAGTTGCGGTAGAACGATGGCTTGTGCATCTATTCGTATATCCGCATTTGGAGAAACTATGGTGATTGGGCATATTTTATTAGAATTTTGAATAATTCTTCCGCCCATTCCCGAAATTTGAAAATTGGAATGTTTTATTGGCAATTTTAGCCGATTTTGAACCTTTGATGATATAAAGGATCTTTGAGAGCCTTGATCAATTAACGCTCTTAGTTTGAATAAATCACCTTTATGTTCAATGGTGATGACCGCAGTGGGTAAAAGAATTTTGCTTTCATTTTCTGAATGAAGCGCTTGAATTTTTGCTGCTTTAGAGCAACATGGTTGTTCTTCCCTTTTTTCGGGATTTGAGGTTTCGGAATTACTTGATGTAGTTGTAGCGACTAACCCCGTGGTTTTTTGAAATGGATTTTTCTTCACATTTTGAAAATTGGTAACATGAAGCATTGAGTGATGTCTTCGTTGACAGTATACACAATTGAATTTGCTTTCACAGTCTTTTGTCATATGAGAATTCGACAGACAGTTTATGCAAAGTTTGTGTTGACGGACCAGATTGTTTTTATCTGAAACGGATAATTTTTTGAATCTCTCGCAAGATCTTAATTTATGACCTCCCTTACAGAGTTCACACAATGATTGCCATTGACTACTTTGATTTGACACGAATGTGTGACTTTTATTAACGTGTCTATTATATTGTATGTTATTACTGGCTTGGGGTTTGAATAAGTTTTTACTTGAGTCATTGTGATGACTTTTTGGCTTTATAGTTTTTTTGTCTATTCGCTCAGCTATCTCGTATTGAGCAGTGAGGAATGTTTTCATCTGTTGCCAGGTGGGCATTATTTTTCTTTCCACTAGTGATTGTTCCCATCGTAGTAACGCAGCATCAGGCAGTGTTTCTGCGCAAATGGTTACTATAATAGGGTCCCACGATTCTGTGGATACATTTTGTGTTTTTAACACTGATAGACAATTTGTCACTGTGGAGTGTAAGTTTTGAAATTCCTGGCTAGTTTCTTGTTGGATTTTTGGCAAATGCAATAAAGTTTTTTATTGGGTTTTCTATCATAACCCTTTCATTTTCGTACCTTTCAACAAGTGCTTCCCAAGCCAGTTTGAAATTTTCGTCATTTAAAGCGAATTGCTTGACGATACTGCCTGCTTCCCCTTTTGTTTTATACCTGAGATGGTATAGCTTTTGTGCTTGTGAAAGTTTAGGATGGTTTATATAAACAGCAGTGAACATGTCCCGGAAGGACGGCCACTGGTCATAACATCCATTGAAAACTTCAGTATCACAAGCTGGTACCTTTAGATACATGCCTTTATCTAGGTCTTCTTTTTGTGTTGTAATTACTCTGGGAGGGGGAGTAGTGGCTCTACTTGGCCTTACTAAACTTATTTGTTCAATTATCATTCCCTTTGTTAACTCGTACTGATCACGGCAGTTATCACACTTAGCATTTGCCGAAGCTTTTGCGTTTTCTGGGAGTTCCGCGTCGTCAGTATCTAGTACTGTATCGTACGCTGCCAGAAGGCGTGCCCATAGATTGTTAACACTTTCTAACTTTATATTTAAAACTGATTCCGTGATGTCAGTAATAGGAGAAGACTGAAAACGTGTGCAATATCTTATAAAGCTATCACTTTCAGTGATAAATTTCGATATTATATGATCTTTTGATCTCTTTTGCTTTGTACCGTGCTTGGAGCGTGTAGCTTCTGCAGGTGTGCTTTGTTTATCGTCGTCAGCCATTTTTGGAATGGTAAGAAACTGACCTGATTTAGATTCTTTTGAATCTGTGCTCATTTAGAATAATTAAGAATTTAAAATTAAAATTTGATGAGATATTTCTGATGAATACCGAAAACCGAAAACTCTTTTAAGTAAATAAGAGTTGTTATTCCCGTAAATTTACTAAAATACGCGTTAATCGGTTTTGTTAACCGCACTATTGTCTTTAAATAGTTGCGATTTTATATTTATTTTTATATATTTTATATTACGGATTTATCCGTGTGTCCTTGTATATAAGTACTCGTACAGACGGTATACGAGGTCAATAACCTTTGTACATATATGTGCCCGCTATGTGCGTATTGACGTGCATATGATGTGCTAATTTAGTTGGTATTTAATCCCGCTTGTTTTTGTAATACAAAGAACAAGGAGATATTGTTAAATAATATTTGCCTATACGGGCTTAGAGTACGTACTATATAAGTATGTACTAATATATACGTTTTTTTTTTTTTTTTTTTTTTTTTTTTTTTTTAAATTCGCACCGCTTATTGTTTGTAATTAAGCTATTATCGCAGCTTCTAATAATTTGAGATTTGTTATAGTTTTTATGTTTCGGTGTACCCCCTAAATCAGGGTATGTAGCGTATGCAAAAAGAATACCGAATATATGTATGTATACAGTACGTATATCATATAAGTATATACATATGTACTTATATTTGCGCGAGCAGAATATAGCGCGAAAAGAAAATGAACAATGTGTAGGTCATTAACCTCTGCACTTGCGGATTAGCAGGTATATGCTTCAATATATTAATATTAATTTGAATGTTTGTTTGTATTTGTTAGTAAGTACTAATTTATGTTTGTTGCATTTATGTATTTTAAGTATGATATGGATAAGAGCATATGTAAATATGTATGTTTGTTTTTATTCTCGCTCGTGGAAATTTTGCTTTTTATGCCTTTCGCTTACCTATTTTATGCAATCCTGCTTACTGTTTGAAGAAACAGAAGGGGTATTGCTGGGAAGATTTGCAAGTAAATACTTGAATATAATTTGTTTGTTTTCTGTTGTAGTGGGTGTGTTTGTATACACAAGGGTATGCTTAGAAGGCAGTAAATGATTTCCTTTGGTATTTATAAAAATATATGGATGATATATTTTCTCAACCGTTTAAAAATTGATCAAACGGATTATATACATAGGTTTTATATTTGATAAAACCGTATGATATCATACATATTTACATATGTGCATAAAAAATGGAAACGACTTACTTTGTCTCGCCTCAAGGGAGTTTTGGGGAGAATATAGTACATATATGTACATATGTATTCATATAATTTTGGAAATATTATCCGCTTTCGATTCGGTTTCCTCCTGAGTTTAGTCCTATTTCCTCCTGTGTTTTATGTTCCTTTCCTAATTTCCTCCTTTGTTTAGTGTCTTCTTGCTCCCGTTTCCTCCTTTGTAGAGTTTGTACATATGTATGTTGTAATTTTCTGTTAATTATGTCGCGCCCGATTGATATTATGATTTTTGTTATTTTTATTGTTAGACCGCGCCCGATTTATTTGTTAATTATTGGTATTTTTATTGTTAGAGCGCGCCCGATTTAGGTTTTTTATGAATTTTTAATATTTATTTATTATTATTAATTTTTATGTTTTTTTTTTTTCACAGCACTGTATTCTACTTGTTTTTTTTTTATATATTTTTGTTGTTTTATATGTGAAATATTCGCACTGGATAACTTTTATGATTTTTTGTAAAATTTTGTTTCTTTGTTTTATTTATTAATTTTACATAAACTAAGTAATGATCTGTTATTATATTTGTTTTGTATTATATGTGGTGGCCTAGACGCAGCAATTTATGTTTATAAATTTTTTATTTTTTAATTAAATATACGTATTTTTATGCTTTTTGCACTGCACTTTGTTTATTTGTTTAATATTTTTGTCTTTTTTATATATGCACTTTTGTAGCACAGTATATTATATATATGTGTATATGTATGTATAAACTCTATATTTTCTTTTGTTTGGTCACTGCACTTGCTGCTAGCCAAAACCGGTTTTTGGCACATATGTTCTTTGTTGTTTTTTTTTAATTTTTTTTGTTTTGTTATTTATTACCTTTTCGTTTTTTATTACTGCACTTTGTTCACCACTTTCACAAGTTAAAATTTTTATTAATTTTTTTTTTTTCAAATCTTAATTTTTTGACTTTATTTAGCCACAGTGCCTTTCTTTATGGCTCGAAGGACCATGTATAATTTACTCACCTTGCTGGCCAACCACACTTTCTTTTAAAACCAAAATGCACCAGATTCCAAAGAATCGTTATAAACTTTTATTTTTATAAAATGCACTTAGAAAATAATATAAAAAAATGTGTTTTTAAAATGTTTTAAAAATTTAAGTTCGAGTTACAATGTATGTATGTTATATATATAAATGTACAAATGAGCAAACGCGGCTACAAATTGCCAAACAGTAGTTCTTTTGAAAACGTTAAATAGATATATGTATATATACACAAACGGGTACGTAGCGGAAAGAACCGGGATGCTGCGAAAAGCGGAGGTGTTGCTCGATCGATGTCGTAACGAACAAAGGTGCGCGAGCGCCTTTCTCTTGTCTTTTTGTTCTAATTAGAACGTAGAACGTCATCGCGTTTTGGTGCATGTGCGTGTGTGTGTGTTAATGTGATGCTTACAATACCAACAACATATCATCTGGGTTCACTCCTCCACCGTTTAGAAAAACGAGAGAGGACCCCTCCTTGAGGCGTCCTCTACAGTCATGGAGTATTGTTTGTGGTGTAGTGATTTTTCAATTACATTTATTACCTCGTGAAGGGCAGTTTCGGATGATCGGCCCTTTATGTACGCATATTGGGACTTCGATAACTTCTCCGCCATTATTATTCTTACGTGTAAGTCGATTAGCCTTTCTAGTACCTTCAACATAAAGGAGGTAAGGCTTATAGACCTAAACTCCTTGGCATTCTCGTGTGTTCTTCTGGCTGGTTTTGAAAGGAACACAACTTTACTTCTTTTCCAACTTCTTGGGATGTAAGATAGTTGAATGCTAGCTTTGTATATGTTTTCAAGCCTTTGAACCATTGGTTCTACCAGTTTCTGCAGCATTATGGGCATAATCCCGTCAGGACCTGCCGCTTTAAATGGTGCAAAACTATTTATGGCATATTTGATTTTGCTTTTTTCTACTATTTGGCTTCGATAATCAGCTGCGTTCAACGGTGGTTCTGGTTGAACCCTCGTTGAAGGTCTTGTAATTAGTACCTCCAAAAACTCTCTTGCCAAGGTCCAATCACTTCCCTCCGCCCTAATGTAGGCAGTATTAGTAAGATGTTTTTAGCTTTCCTGACTGCCTTTTTGTATCTTTTCATAATATCTTTATATGGCTGCCAGATTTTTGTTCTAAAACTCTCATTGAAAGCTTTCCTTAGTTGTGTTCTCAAATGCTTGAGCTCGCTGTTCCATCGAGGAAGAGACTTTCTGTTTTTCAGAATTGTTAGCGGTTGTTTTTGTGGTTACGATTTTTTCCAACTTCTCTACTTCTGAATACAGTTCCTGAGGATGACTAATACTCTTTGATAATTCGGTGGTGGAGCACGGTCCTCGTTCGTTCCGTTGATGTGGTTGGCCGTGGGGAAACGATCGGCGCAAATTTATTCCACAGAAATATTAAATAAAACAAAAGGTTTCATATAATATACATATTTTAATATAACAAATTGGAAACACACTTACCACGTCTGTATCGCTAGGCTGTCGCAAAAAACGGAGAGAGCGCGCGCAATTTTTTTGTTAGAGTTTAGTTGCGCGCGAATTAAACTTCGATAAAACTTCGAAAAAGAGGAAAAGAAAAGATTGCTATATCGATACAGACGTGGCAAAGAAATTGAGCGGGGGCGGCGTCAACACTCTACCCGCCTTGCAGTATTACTGCAAATGCAGTTTACAATAAATTGCTTAAAACTAACTTAACTAACTGGGTCCTGCACTTCCTCTTCCACGTCTTCTCTGCAGATGGGGTGGCCGACGAGACGAATCGATTCTGGTTCGGTCCGGGAAATGTCGCTGAGATGAATCGAACCTCAGTCGGTTATTGCCATGCCGCCAATTTGCATAGAAGTCACCACCTTCCGAGGTCGGCGAGACGACTCGAGTCTAACTCGATCCTGGGTAGGTGGTGAATGTGAGAGGCGTTGGCAGCCAGTGCACTTTATTGTGCCGATGTTATATGACGCCGGATATTATATATCCCAGCGACGTATTTTGGGCGATGAGTTGGCCCATTGCCGCTGGTTGTAACCCGGGCAACACTCCCAAGATTATGTCGACTGGCGCTGCCCGGTGGAATTCGTTATCTGCCAGTCTTAGGTTGCGGAATTGTTGAACCAAATGGTCTTCCAGAGACCTTACTGGCGTCGGTGGTAACGGATGTCGTTGAATTTGGGCAATTACGGAGATTTCTGTTTCTCCACCTTGGTTGTCCCGAAACATGAGTTCGCACACTCGGCTGTCTCCTCGTGCATGCGTATGCAGTCGCAATCGTGCAATCGTGGAGGCGAGGATAATAGTGGCTGGACTAACTGAACTAATCATGGCCCGCACTGATACGAACCTCAATGCAGTTAGAACGCTTATTAAGGTGGTTGGTGATAGCGCAAGTCTTTGTTGCCAAGGTTGTGTTGCATGCCTGTCCTTTATGATACGGCGTGCATCGGCTTGACGACGAACGTCTCTTCCACGCCTTCGCTTCGGATGGGGTGGCCGACGAGACGAAGTCTGGTTCGGTCCGGACAATGTCGCTGAGACGAATCGAGTCTCAGTCGATCGTTGCCATGCCACCAATCCGAAATGAAGTTACCAGCATGCCGAAGTCGGCGAGACAACTCGAGTCTGGCTCGATCTTGGGCGTGTGGTATGAGGGAGAGGCACCGTTGGTCAGAGCTTTGCGGATGCTTGAATGTTGACGTCGGTGGACATGGTTGATAGGGCTCCGAATACGTTGGGCCGATTGCCAATGAATTCTCCTTCATTTCCGCTGCCTCGACCTGCTGTGCCCATGTCAATTCAATGACATCGTCGTCTTGTTCTTCGACGTCTGACCCGGTGCCATGAAGCATCGTGTGGTGTGGGTTGCCGCAAAGTTTGCAGTGTATTGCGCTAAAGCATTCATTCTTCGAATGGCTCGACGAGAGGCAGTTGCTGCAAAATCGGTGGATTAATGTGGTCCGCAGCCTTACTTCCGGGGACAACTGCCGGAACTTTGGGCACCAGCGAAGTAGATGGCTATCTACGCATAGGGGGCAGGTGCTTGTCGTCATTTTCAATAATTTCCTAAACGAAAAGGAAGATTATTAACCTGTGAATTTATAAAATAAAGTTAACATTGATTGGGTATAATGACAATCTTTGTGATAGGCCGACAAATTAAGCCGCGTTGAGTTTGGATGTCCCCCACCCGAACTCGTTGATCCAACCCTGGATATACTTTGATGATGCTGCCTAATCTCCATTCATTTGGAGGTACATTTTCATCACGAACTACAACCAGGTCGTTGACTTGGACGTTCTGTTGGGAATGCTTCCATTTCTTTCGTTTCTGCAGTTCCTTTAAGTATTTGATATTCCACTTCTAACAAAAGTGCTGACTTAAAGCCTTTAATTTCTTCCATTGGTTTACAAATGATAGCGGTCTGTCGGTTATTTCTGGTTCTGCCAATGCATTTCTAGTAGGCTGATTGCTATTGTGTTGTTGTTGCTGATGATGTTTTCGTTGTTGTTGTTATTTAGGTATAAAATTAGTAATTTTTACACCACAAAAATGATTTGGTGTTTGTTGTTGAGTTGTTCTTGAATTTTGTCTGTCGCCTTCACCATTCATTTTCGTTTCTTCGGAGGGAACGGAACCTGTTAAAATCCAACCAAACACCGTACGTTGTGCAGCGATGGATCCGAAAATTTTCGATTTTACCCCATTTAGTATAATTTTGGGGTAAAGATCTGCTCCGATCAACAAGTCAACCTTTTGACTCGTATAGAAATTATTATCCGCTAAGGGGATATTGGGTATCCTTTTAACAATTGAAGGGTTTATTGATCTGGATGGAAGCAGTCCAGTCAATTTTGGCTGTACCAATGCCTCCGCTTCTAGTCTTAAACTTTTGTTACGGGGCGAGCCAATTGTGATCGAGCATACCGATTGAACTCGTCCTGACATGGTATCATTCAGTCCTGAAACTCGGGTGCTGACCCTTTTGCTTGCCAGATGTAAGCGTTTTTGCAGACTATTGCTTACGAAGGTGGCTTCAGATCCCGAATCAATCAGGGCTCTGACAGTGAAGGTGCTCTCGTTGTGACATATGGTCACCATGGCCGTACCTAAGAGCATGCTTCGACTGGTAGGTACATTCGAAATATTGGCCTTAATAGAGGCCACATGAGATTTAGTAGAAATCTCAGTAGTGTTTGTGCTGTTGGATATCTGACCTATTTCCTCACTCTGATCCCGGTGAATCATAGAGTGATGTCTCTGTTTACATTTATTACAATTAAACAGACTTTTACAATTTTTGACTTCATGTGAGTCCGATAAACAGTTTAGGCAGACGTGGAGTTTTCTGACAGCATTTAACCGTGCGTTAGGCTGCATCTCAATGAATCTTTGACAAGTTTTCAAAATGTGTGATTGAGATTAACACAGTTTATGTTGACGCCGCCCCCGCCAAATTTCTTTTGCCACGCCTGTATCGGCAGAGCAATCATTTCTTTTCTTCTTTTTCGAAGTTTCAATTCGCGCACCACTAAATATTAACAAAAAGTTGCGCGTGCTCTCTCCTTTTGCGACCGTACAGCTATACAGACGTGGTAAGTGTTTGTCCAATTATATTATATTTAAATACATGTATTATATGAAACTTTTTGGTTTTTATTTAACTTTTGTGGAATAAATTTGCGCCGACCGTTTCCCCACGGCCAACCACATCAACGGAACGAGCGAGCACCGTGCTCCACCACCCGAATTATCATTGGTCCTTCGAGCCGGATAACAGGTAACAAGTTCATTTTTTATTTAAAGTGAAAGTGCATAATTTGCCCAATTTAGCAACAAGCAAGTTACAGCCGAACATATTTTGGATTCGTGCTCTGCAAGCTAAAAGGCAATAGATTGGTTAATTTGTGCATCATTTATGTACAAAACCAATTGTGCTGTGTGAAGTGGAGACCTAAACTTTTTTTTGGCACTCTACCCACAAAATCAACGCACAAGATTGCAGGTAGTATTGTACTTCGTTTAAATACAACAATAAATACACCTGGCAAATGCACTGAATATTTCACTTTATAAAAAAAAAAACAAAAATCACACACACTGTTGTTCGAAAAAATTATAAATTTCTTGGACGCACAAACCCCGTCTGGAGCGTCAACTATCTCTCTCGGTTTTTTGTTTTTCTTGTGATTAATTTGAGTCTAGTCGCTCAACTCTGCCTATCCATATATTGCTCGAACAGCAATAAAGGCAAGCAGCAACAACGCAGCTGCAGTTTCGCGAGTGCAAACAAAACAAAAACAAAATTACAAATTTACAAGTGAAGTGAGAAATTAGAAAAAGTGAAGTGAGCGACAGCAAGAAAGCCAAATAGCTAAGGCTAAGCAACAAAGGGAGAGCAGCACCAGCAAAGCAGCACCGGCAAAGCAGCAACGGCAGAGCAGCAAAGGGATAGCAGCAAAGGCAAAGCAGCGCAGCAGCCATCCCAGAAGGACAGCAACAAACAAATAGTGTAGTGTTAAATTAAATAACCCAGTGAACAAAAGTGAAAATGAATTGTGAATTTTTATCTGTATTTGTATTTGGATTTTAATAAAGCAATTAAGCACAAAGCAATTTTGTTTGTGTACATACACATTCGAAGACTAGGCGTGCAAGTTCATTGGGCCGATTACCCAGCAAGCACATTCTAATTAAATTCGAAAAAATACTTTGCGAACATAGTTTGAAATTTATTATTTTTTTTTGTGCCTTCGAATATTCACGCTTCACTAAAAAACAACGTGATTGGTTCTATAACTTTTGAACCTTTGCAACATATTTGCAAATATTTTTTAAATTTTAATTTCAAGTTTTAGATCCGATTTTGTACAACATTTTTGCAGTTCCTGTTCAATTTTCAAACAAAATGGAAGCCATCAGAGCATTTATCACTGCTGCAGACGCTCTACTGGAGTTTGAGGAGTCTTTTACTCCAACAGCAAACAACCAAATTGCCTAATCTCTGGAAGTACAACAAACTGAACTGAAATCTCTGTGGGCAGAGGTAAAGTCAGAATACAAGTTGTGTTTGCCAAAGGTGGATCCTTCTGGCACAAGCTCGATTGACAACATCAAGCTTAAATATTCAAGCGTTTTTTTTTTTTTTTTTTTTTTTTTTTTTGTTACCGGAGGGGGGAATCTTCGACCTGTTTCAGACGGCATGAACGATTCATCCTACACGCGCATGTGCTGCCATTGTTACCAAGTGCAGAAACTGCGGGGTAGGAAGCCTACGTACTAAACCCTAACTCTGTCTCCTCTAGCTATTTATTTTTTCCTTGCGGGACCGCCGCTAGGCATTTCTTCACAAGGATAAGCTTTAGCCGGTTGGCTCTCGATCTATAAATTTACCAACTACATGTGGATCGCCTGTCTATCGCTCTTTCTTTGCCATTCATTCTATCTAAGTTCTATTAGGGCTGCCGCGCTTCATTCTCCAACAAAGTTCCACACCTGCAGGGAACGTAGCATGTGTGGTACAATGTTTTCAGGGGTTAGCCACTCTGAAAGTAGTTTCTCTAGTTCCTCTCTTTCATCTTTGTAACGGGGGCACAGAAAGAAAATGTGCCACGAGTTCTCATTTCCGTTTCCACAAAAGGAGCACTCAAGTCCATCGTCATGTCCATATTTGTGTAAATACTCTCTGAAGCAACCGTGCCCAGTCAGGAACTGCGTCAAGTAATAGTCCGTTTCTCCGTGTTGTCTCTCTACCCACATTTGCACGTTTCTGATCAGCGTGTGTGTCCATCTACCTTTTTTTGTTTGGTCCCATCGTTTTTGTATTTGGTTTGTCTTTCTTGCTGTTTTTCTTGATTATTTATTCGTCTGCCCGCGTTTTTCGCTCTGTCATACATTCTTTTTAGCTCCATTGTCATAATATCTGGAGGCATGATACCTGAAATAATTCCAGCCGCTTCGTGTGACACAGTCCGGAAAGCGCACGCTACCCTGATTGCACTTAGCCGACCTACTGCGTTTGCCGCATTCGCATACGTTTTGTGCAGCAATGCTGGTCCCCATATGGGTGCGGCGTACATTAGAACTGATTGGCTAACTTTTGCCAGAAGAGCGCGCCTATTCTGACTAGGTCCACCTATGTTGGCCATGATTCTACTTAATGCAGCCGTCACCTTTGCTGCTTTCTCACAGGCTTTCGTGATGTGGGCCCGATAATTTAGCCTCGCGTCAATAATTACACCTAAATATTTCAACGACTGTTGCGTTGGGATATTGTATCCATCAATGTTGAGCGTAGTCGCCTCTAGTTTTTTCCTACTCGTTATCAGCACCGCTTCGGTTTTTTGGCTTGCTAGCTGGAGCTTTGCTTTCGTGAGCCATTCTTTTATTTTAATCGCTGCGTGGTTGCACAGGTACTGTATCTGGCTTATTTCTTTCGCCACTACCGTTACTGCTATATCATTAGCGTACCCGATTATTTGTATTTCTTTGGCAATAGTACAGAGCCTTGGGGTACACCGCCTGTTACAATGTAGTTTTTAGGACCTTCTTCTGTGTCATATAGCAGTAATCTTTCGGAGAGGTAGCTGGATATGATCCTCAACAGGTAGAGTGGCGTCTTCTTTTGTTTCAGAGTTTCCATAATGTGCGGCCAATAGGCCGAGTTGAAGGCATTTTTTACATCGAACGTCACTACCGCGCAGTATTCTTTGGAGCCATATAACCACCTGGTTCCTTCAATAGCCTTTCTTGCGACCTCCGTTACCTTTTTAATGGCGTCTATTGTTGACCTGTGTCTTCGAAAGCCATATTGGTTTTCGGCTAAGCCCGCCGGCTCTTTTTCTAGATGTTGCTCTAGCCGCGCACAGATTATACGCTCCAGTATTTTCCCCATTGTGTCCAGCATACAAGTTATCACGCGACGCAAGAATGTAAAATATTGCGCGTGGCCTGAATCAGCAACAAGTAGCGCACTCAGAATT